>NC_090992.1:9706969-10010000 GCF_041146395.1 Eulemur rufifrons | reverse complement strand
CTAAAATCATCAATAGTCTCCATTGCCAATAAGGTAATAACCATTGTTGGATGACTCCAGTGGAGGAAACCCTGAGGAACCCCAAACCATGTTCTAAGAGAGAGTTGGCTGTTGACTTCCAACACACAGAGGACCCAATGTTGGATTAAAACTACATCAGTCACCGAGAGTCCTAGAAATGGTGACACCCCAGGAGCAATAAGCATGCTGATGCCCAGATCCTGGCTTCTAATGTCATTCTCCAATAAAAGAAACCAGGATTCCTTGCAAAAATGGCTGATTATTAGGCCTAGGCAGGGAAAATTCAAGATGAGCCTGGAGAATCTGGTAGTGTCTAAAAGTGAGCAAACACTCAAAAATCAAAAGGATAGCGGGGGTTGTCAAAGGGACACAAGAGCCAACCCGAAAATCTCTCAATGACAAAAGGTGGAACAACTGAGCAACTAAATGAATAATAAATGTAGTACTGGATTATAACAAAAAGTATAAAATAAATATGCATAAGTCCATACTGATATAAATAAGTTAATAGATAGATGATAGATGGAGGTGAGAAGAGACAGATCTCCCTTACAGAAGAATTCCAAATGATTTATGTATACAAACCAGGAGGTAAAGTTGGGTTCCCCACTAACCTCTTGGAATATAGATTGGACCTAGTGACTTGCTTCCAAAGAATGGAGTATGGAAGGGAGGAAAATGCAGCTTTACAGGCAGAATCTGGTGAACATTACCTTGGCCAGATGATCAAGTTTAGCATCACTGGTATTAAGTCATGTTCACCTGTTCATAGCAGGTACTCTGAGTTAATACAATGAGAAGGACACTTAACTTTCGTGGTCTTCACAAAAACCAGTCTAATCATGAGAAAAGTACTAGACAAACCCAAGTTGAGAGAGATTGTACAAAATATATGACCCATACTCCTTAAAACTGTTGAGGTCATGAATAACAATGGAAAGGCTGAGAAACCTTCACAGACCAGAGAAGATTAAGGAGACATGACAACTACACATATGTGGTATCTTGGATGCAAACCTAGAACTGAAAGAAAAATAAAAAAAAGATCTTTAGTGGGAAAATTTGGAAACCTGAATAAAATGTGAAGTTACATTAATAGCAAGATTACAATGTTCATTTCTTAATTGGGAAGATGTATTATATGGTTAGTATAAGATGTCAACATCAGAAAGAACTGGGTGAGGGCATGTGAGAACTCTCTGCACTATCTTTGCAATTTTTCTGAAAGTCTAAAACTATTTTAAAATAAAAATTTTAGTTAAAAAAATACCACCCATGGAAGACTTCACTCTCTTCCCCTTAATTAACTCCCCCCCCACACACACTCACATACACAAACCCATAAAGTTTGACTCTGAAGCAGCCAATAAATGTGGAAGAAAATGGAACAAAAAAGGGAACAAGTTTTCCAGCTAGACGGAGCCTGGTACATAGATGTCACTCAAATTTCTATTAAAGAAAAAAAAATTAAAGGTCATACTAAGGGTTGCGGAAGGAAGGTGTAGAGATGGAATAGACGCATAACCTTAAACTGATGTTTCCTGTGGCCCGCAGAGAAGATGAGATGCTGGGATAAAGAGACTACAATATGAAGGGGAAGTGAGTTGTGACATCAGCTCTCTGTGAAAGTTTAGAAACATTCATTCAAACTGCAGGTTGACATCCATTATTTTAATTCAGCCTCACAAGAGAATCTGGACAGATATGAGTGTTTCCATGTCATAGTTGAGGAGACTCAGGCTCAGCAAGGTCAAGTACTTCACTTCAGGTCTCCTGTGTCCTTGAACAAGAATTTCAGCAAACTACAGTGAAGGTGAACTTGTCCTAGGCCCGTATGTCACTTACGGAACATAAATGACATAAGTTCTCCCATCTCTAACACCTAAGGATTTATTAATTAGCAAGTGTAGAAGCCGCCAGATTGTGTGGATCTAATTGACAATATGCAGGATCTATGAGATAAAACAGTCAGCAGAGTGTTAAAGAAATCCGGGCTTTTGAAGTTCAGGAATTCACAAACATGACTCCTCAACAAGTCAATCTGGATACTTAGATTTATGCTTAACTCTCAAGCCTAAATTCTAAACCTTCTCTAGATCACAGCTCAAACTCAATCATTAGTTACACTGTCTTCCTTCCCATCTAGCAGCATCGCTCTGACAGTCTGCCTTGCTCTCTCACAGGTATGAGTCTCCTTCTTCCCGAGAACACGGGGCAGTGAGTGGGTGGAAGAAAGCCCCTGCGATGGTGAATGCCAGTTCTCCAGCCCTGCTGGGGCACGGACCAGGCCCTATCTCCACACCACCCCTGTGCATCTCCAAAAGGCATATGCCTGGCTGAGGACTTGCAGACATGAGGCAATTGTGGTCACCAGCCTTGAACATTCTTCAGGTTAACTGGCCGTCAAGTTTAACATGTTTAAAAGCCAAAACAAAACTCTTCTGAGACCGGGTACACTTCCCGTATGAAAGAGCCCTGGGTTCTGAAATTAAGACTTGTCTGTTTTGCCTCAGGTCTTTTTCTTTTGTAAATTCAGTTTGTTTTGTTTGTTTGTTTGGTTTGGTTTTTTTTTGGTCTGGTTTTTTTTTTTTGAGACTGGGTCTTGCTCCATCACCCAGGCTGGAGGGCAGTGGTAAGAACATAGCTCACTGCATCCTGGAACTCCTGGGCTCAAGCGATCTGATCCTCCTGCTTCAGTCTCCTGAGTAGCTGGGACCAGAGGTGCATGCTACAATGCCCAGTTAATAGTTTCATCTTTTGTAGAGACAGGGTCTCATTATGTTGCCCAGGCTGGTCTCAAACTCCTGGCCTCAAGCAATCCTCCCACCTTGGCCTCCCCAAGTGCTGGGATTACAGGCATGAGCCACCTCTCAGGGCCTTTCTAACTTTGACAACAAAATACAAGGTCCACGAGAGCAGAGTTTCATCCTTATTTTATGTATTTCTTTTTCACTGTTGTGTCCACACTGCTGGACAAATGCCTGGCATAGAATAAGCAAGCGATAACTCTTCATTGAATGAACAATTGATAACCGTCTGTGTAAGCAGTAGAATATATTGGAAAATCCTTAAGCTTGGAGCCATGCAAATTTTACAGTTAAGGTGTGACTTACTTTTAGGCAGATTACATAACATCCCTGACAGGAAAAAGAGCATAGTAATTCCTTCTTCATAGGCAACTCTTGAAAACTGGTGAGACAACCTAAGCAAATCACCACAGAGCTGGCACATTGTGAGTTCTTAACGATTGCGCGTATCAACAGAAGTTTCCTTGCATTACCTGTTTCTCTGCCTTCTGACTAGGTTTCTTATTAGAAATCATGTACGTACGTTTGAATTTGCCCCTTGATCAAGCCTCGCTTCTTCGATCAAGCCTTGCTTCTTCATTCATTGGTCAAAGCCCATCTGTGAATATTTTAGAGACACTTTTGGATTCTAGTTTCACAAACAAAAATACCCTCGCCAGGATCATCAGCGGAATCTGTCTGAATGCAGATGATAAGCTCTGATCAGTGAAGAGAAGAGATGGGTAGGCTTTCATTTTAGGCAAGAGGGGACAAGTGCATTCATGAGAAACAGAAGTTACTGGATTGGAGAAAAGAGATATTGCAACAAAAGAGGCTATTATGGTTGACAACATGTATCTACAGTACAGCACCTCAGAGAGTAGCTCCTTTTCTAATTCTTTGACAATGAAGCAGCGTGTGCCAGTTGGGGTGCTCAGTAGAAGTGTGAGCGGGTGTATGTGTATGTATTCCAATCCAAGCTTTTGAAACATGAAAAAAAAAAAAAAACATTTTCAGCACAGATCACAAGACCAGTATCCTCAGAGGAGGGGAAAGAAAGCTGAGGTTTGCCCAAAGATCTTTTTTTTTTTATTGCCAAGAGCATCCAAAACTATTTGCCTCCTGCTTCATGAATTTTCAGTGTTCTTCTCGGCACCAGCCCAGCAGACCTGGAAACCAATTTCCCCTTTGTCAGGCGGCTGGCACTGTAGTTGATCAATGTAATCCAGGCTGCCCATCACCAGGCAGTTTGTCTACTCCCAACAGATGTTGCAAAAGGCAGTCCAGATTTGCTGTCCTTTTCTTGGCAGCTTTCCTGTTTCCTCTTTTGAGGTCTAATGTTTCCTTGCAGTACACAGTGTCGGTCTGAAGAGCAGATGTGTTAGACAGGGCTATTTTTCTAAGCTAATTCTCTTCTACTGTTTGCTGATTAAATCCCAGAATGTTCACTCTACAGGCTTTGCACAAAGAGGAAGAGAGCAAGGCTTATTCAAAACTGACTATATCATCTGAGAATTGGAAATTATGCATTTGCTTTCCACGAAAAAAATTACAGTTAAAACATTTTATTTCACAGCCAAAACTGGTCTGCCATGGTATGCAAAAAGGGGACACAAAATATGATTTTTCTATGGCTGAAATACTAAAATTGGTCTGAACTACTTTTAAAGGTAACTTTGGGAGCCTACAAAACACACTGGATATACTATGTACAAAAAACATATGGGAGATGACACTACTTTGCCAAACACTAATTCTCTGTTCTCTTTTTGTATTGCCTTCTGCTTTCTTTGCTAAAATAACAGGTCTAGAAATGCTAACATATAATTTCTATGGAGAGCATAAGATGGAGAACATTTTCTACAGGTGTTCTGCTTACCATCCGTAAGCACTTTCATGCATACTAGACAATCTTTGGGAAAAATGAAGAAACAATTCTTTACCATTTCACTGGCTAAGCCCGGATAATTTCAGTTGCAATGAATGAGAGACCAAGGTGGGTTATCTCAAGAAGGAGGGCTTACTGTAAGGACAGACATGGATGGGAATAAGAAAGTGTAGGGGTGCAGGTCTGAGCCAGCTTGAGGGGCTCTGCTTCTCCCTGCATGACTCCTCCCTTTTCTACCCGGGAGCCAAATTATATGTGCATTTATCTTATGCATATTCATTTCTAAATGCTTCTCACACACATAGAGAAATGAGCATAATATGGGTGTCTTGAAACTGCTAATCTCTCAGTCAGTTTCAGTTTTCAGGTGCCTTCCATACTGTGATTATCTCACTGCACTGAGTATAATTCTACTATTTTTTAAAGATACATATTTTATTTTCTTGTCTTTTGTTTGTTTGTTTGAGACAGAGTCTCGCTTTGTTGCCCAGGCTAGAGTGAGTGCCGTGGCGTCAGCCTAGCGCACAGCAACCTCAAACTCCTGGGCTTAAGCGATCCTCCTGCCTCAGCCTCCCGAGTAGCTGGGACTACAGGCATGCACCACCATGCCCGGCTAATTTTTTTCTATATATATTTTTAGTTGGCCAGATAATTTCTTTCTATTTTTAGTAGAGACGGGGGTCTCCTTCTTGCTCAGGCTGGTCTTGAACTCCTGAGCTCAAATGATCCACCTGCCTCAGCCTCCCAGAGTGCTAGGATTACAGGCGTGAGCCACCGTGCCCAGCCCTAAAGATATGTATTTTCAATAAAACATGGCCCCTAAATGCAAACCAAATTAACCATTTATCTGATTTCAATAGAAAGCTATTGAAAAATCCCACTATGTCGGGTTTATCAGGACATAGTATACTGGTCTCCAAAGTGGCACCTCTGTAAGGGATTTGTAATGGTAAGTTTGACTGCCTGTAATGCCCACTGCCTTTGGGGACCAGCATCCAAACACAGCTCCACCCTACATCTTCTATGCATTTCTCAAACTCTGCGCCCTGGCACTCTCGTAGCATCTTTTCACCTTCCGTTATCACATCTCAGACTCATTATTTCTCAAGTCTAAATTCTGGAGGAGAATCTGATAGGCTTATCTCATTCTTTATTCCAGAAAACAGATAATAGTTAACTGACCAGCATCTAGATTGCTTATCCATTGATCAAGCATTTATTCCCATTTCAATTTCCTGGGGGTGTAGGAGAGAGGCGTGGGTAGATATGACCACTTAAGATCAAGAATTGTAGACAGGAATTTTGTAGACAGAATTTTTTTTTTTTTAAATAAAAACTTGTGTAAAAGGCACATGTGACATCAGCCAAAATGTTCCAGTTTTTACAAGTTTTTAATATACCACTAATAAAGTGGCAATAAGACCACCTTTAAAGGTAGATAAGTATGTATTTCATAGAAAGGTAAGCAGCTCAAATCATCATGTTCAATAATTCCACATTATTGGCTTCTGTATAGAAAAAGAAACTCAGGAAACCAATAAGGTGGTCCTCATATTTAAGTGCAAATTTATTTATGAAATAACTACTTAATGAGTAAGGCAACATTAGTAAGACGTCACAGGGGATGTATGATGTATTAAATATGGAACATGCCCACAGGGTTATCTTTTTCTTTTTCTAGAATTTTCAGAAAATGATCAAACATGTATTAGAGATCACCTCTAACACAAAGTAGGTCCTATTAGCTGTACAGACAGAGAAATGGATCAGATACTTTGGGAAACTGGGGCTATGGAGATACGACTTCTAGCTGAGAACAATTTACACGGGAAATAGTAATTGAGCTAGATTTTGAGAATAAGTAGGAACCATACTAAAAAAAAGTGAAAGAGAAGGAGATTCCAGGCCAAGGAAGTACTGGGAACAGTTAATATTGTAACAGTAAGAACTGAGTGAAATGAGTAAGAGTTGAAAGGATGGGAAATTTGGAAACCCAGAAAAGGCAAGGTATTTGTGCTTTACTCAACAAGCCAAGGGGAGTACAGAGAAGAAAACTGGTGGAATCTGACTGTGATCCATGGTGGTAAATCTGGAAGGAATGAAAAAGACAGGCTTGAAAGGGCAGGAACCAGAGGTGGACAAGCAAGTTAAGAGCCTACTGCAATTTTACTTCTAAGAAATTTATCCAGCTGAAACACAAATGCCACTATACAAAAATATTCATTACCAATGAGAAAATAATTAAAAAGTCTATTAACAGGGGAATTTTAACTAAATAATTATTCATCTGTGCAATGGAGTACCATATGGTTATTTAAAAGAATGAGATATTTTGATATAAGAACAAGTATCTCTAATATCTTCTTAAGTAAAAAGAAGGTCATTAAAAAAATGTATATAGCGTCATCATAGTTTTATTAAAAAACAACAGAAAATACTTTTGTGTAAAGATAGAGTTTGAAGCTATGGAGTTATACAGTCAAGGTCAGAATTTTGATTCAACCACCTAGATTGTATAACAAGGATGATAAGAGTACTGTACACCCTTTACAAGGATTGCATAAGAAAACCGATGTAAAGTGTTTAACATACTGCTAGCTCACACAGATTGCTATATAAATATTAGCTGATATTTTGATGATGATACAGATATTAATTGATATGGATATATAATATTCATTGATAAGGGTATATATAATTATATGGGCATAGTTAAGTCAGAAACTAACCATTGCTAAGAATTACAATAGTTGCGCCATGAGATTAATGGAAAAGAAATGTTCAATTTTTACTTTTTGCACTTTTGTTTGATTTTAATGTAGTTCCAAAAAAGCATGCAGATTATTTAATTTTATAATTAAAAAGGAGTTAATACATTCTTTGAAGAAAAGAGGCTATATGATCTGAACCTGAACTTCAGCGGGAGAGAGAAATGATGGATAAAATAAATGTTTTTTTTTGTTTGTTTGTTTGTTTGTTTGTTTGTTTGTTTTTGAGACAGAGTCTCACTCTGTTGCCCAGGCTAGAGTGAGTGCTGTGGCATCAGCCTAGCTCACAGCAACTTCAAACTCCTGAATTCAAGCGATCCTCCTGTCTCAGCCTCCCGAGTAGCTGGGACTACAGGCATGCGCCACCATGCCCGGCTAATTTTTTTCTATATATATTTTTAGCTGTCCATATAATTTCTTTCTATTTTTAGTAGAGATGGGGTCTCGCTCTTGCTCAGGCTGGTCTCGAACTCCTGAGCTCAAACGATCCGCCCACCTCGGCCTCCCAGAGTGCTAGGATTACAGGCGTGAGCCACCGCGCCCAGCCTAAAATAAATGTTTCTAAGGTTGAGTCAAGAGAAAACACTGGCCCACTGCTTGGAAACTAATGGCAAAGAAAAGGAAGAAATTAAAGTTGACATGGATACTTAGAGTCTGGATGACTAAAAGAAAAACTCACCCTCCTAATAACCAGGGAGGAGGAAGAGTTTGGAAGCAAAGCAACATCAGTTTTGTACTTTATTAATCAACAGTAATGTAATGATTACATAGACTTTTTATTCCCTCTAAATGAATGAAATTCTCCAAATACATTTTTAACTCTTTAACTGATGAGAAACCTGGAGTCTCGGAGAGAAAACCTTCTAAGATTCGTCTTTTGTAATATGAATCTTTTGTTTTCCTGTAAATATTTTAAAGAACTTAAAGTCTGATTTTGACTAAGGACAAATTATTTTCTTTTTTAATTTTAAAGCTTTTAAGTTGTCATGTAGATAATCTTGATTCATATCCTTGGATCTATTAACTGAAGATGAGTTTTCAAGCCCCAAATCTTGAGAGTGGTTTCGATGTTCATCAAGTCAGTGTGATATCAAACAGCTATATGCTTAAAAGAAGATTCTGCCAATTAGCCAGATGTTTCCAAATGTTCACTTACTTGGCATTGTGCGTACAGCTGGTTTGAGAAATATCTAATTGATTGATAGAGTTTTTTTTTATTTTACATCCACATGTTGAAGATCAGGTAAATAGATCTACCTTCACTTTAACATCTTAAGTTAAATGCATCTCAAGTTCAATGAGGACTAAATTTTCAGATTAAACAATGCACAGCTGATTGTGAGCAATCACAGATGCTACCATAAGACTGTTAACTAAAATCAGATCTAGTGAACAAATAGATTCTTCCAGGTAGAGAAAAAAAGGATTCTAATTATCAACCGTGTTGGGTTTTTTGTATTCCTGTCATTATAGTTTTACCTTCTGTGAGTCCACATTTAGATTTTGAATCTCTTATTTGTGAAGTTGTGTCTTGATATGCCAAGTGATATTAACAGTTTCTGCAGCCAGAATTTGTTCACCGAATAGCAGAGCTTCACGGATAATCTAGTACTGCTGGAGACTTTGCATAGACAAGCTGATTTATTGAAAAAGATTGATGTTCAGGGATTATCAGTCCATCAATTAATTAATTAAGCATATAGTTTGTACACAGCTATTACTGTAATGTACAGAGGTGTGGAGCTATAGATGGTGCACAGGCATAACTGCTACTTAGGCTGTGAGGCTCTAGTCCTTTCACTGCTGTGGATTACAATACAGCTGACATATGGAGCTGTGGTCCCTACACTGAAACCAATTATAATATGCTTGACCTATGGAACTAGAGACCTTACAATGAAGTAGATTAGAATACTGTTGACATATAGAGCTGTCACCCTTGCATGAGAGTAGATTACAATTCAGGTGACATATTGAGCTTTGCACTGTAGTAGATTACAATAAAGGTGAAAGAATTGGACATGTTATGAGATTATATAAGCAGGCCTGAAAAAACACAGTGTGATCCATATATAAGAACTGCACAAATATAAGTTAAGTTAGAATTCTATCAACTCATTGGAAAGGTGGCGGTAAGGATGGAGATTGGAAGAGTGACAAGGTATGATAATCAAAAAAGCTTTTAGCAGAAGATGAACCACAACTTAAGCCTCAAGGGAGGTTTTCACCTCTCTCTTGTGGCTGTGGTATATCACTGGAAAATAAGGCATGGAATTACTGTACAAAACGACCAATTCCAGGATGCCCTGGCTCTTGGCTCACCGACATACACACTGCACCTTTCCTGACAAATTAAAGGACACAGAGCACACACGGTAGCCTCCGTCCCTACATTCTTTTACTCCACTGCTGTTTGGGGGTCCCTAGTCTTCAATTTCTCAGTTTCTACAGTTTGAGACTAATTTTCATCAATATAACTTTGCTGTCCCTTCAAATGTCTGCTGTTATAACTGTCTGTGACAGTTCAGACTGGGTAGGACAACCACATGAACCATTGCATTAGCAGGTCCAAGCAACACAGGGTCACCCCCCACCCCAGTGTTCTGACCCATGGGAGGGCTAGTGTTAGCATTACCTTTGACTTCCTGGGGACATTACCTGCAATGGCAGTAGCGTCCACCTCTAAAAACAGGATATCTGAAATAAATTTAAGTTTAATCCATCCCTGAAGAGCTAGCTGGGCCTCCTGGTCTAATCACACTGACAAAATTGGGAGCAGCTACAAAGAGCAGTGAGTCAATAGCCTCCTCATACTGGGCACAGGAGAGAAGACAGATCATTAGCGGCATGAATACACCCCCAGGAGAGTAGAGAGTAGTCATTTTGTGTGGTGTGACTATGACAATGTAATGCATTGAGCAGATCATATCATCCAAACATTCATTCTTTTGTGCAAGGCACATATAGACTTCAGAGAGTAGACCAGTGTCTACAGCTGCAGGTTAGTGAACATGTCTTATCCTCTAGGAACCACTATACTGGAAAATACAGAATTATCCTGTCAATGTGAATAATCCACTTCTAAACTTGTGGGTCAACCCTCTATAGAGCAGCCTTAGAAAGCAGAATATCCTATCCCTAAATCTTTGTTTAATTAAGGTGGACAAAACCTCAAAAAAGAATCTAAAGGGCAAAGATAAACATAGATTAATGCACACCAACAAAACTAGGAGCAGCTACAAATATGTCAATATATTGGTAAATAAGGACAGAAAACATGGGCGAACTGCATCTTACTATTTAACCTTCCTGAAGTGATATAAATGGAAATGTTGTGCTCATAGAAGAGCTACCATATATAGTTCTATTCCTATAAATCAAGCTTCATTTACCCTACAGCATATGTAAAGGTCTCATGCAGGCAATTATATTGCCTAGTGCATTACAATCCATTCTACTGTGTATTTCAGAAGTCCCTGAGACTACCGTTGTTTGATGGGTGCCGGTAGGCAAGGCAAGATTTACTTATCATTTGCAAAAGTCTTACATTCTCTCCCACTCACAGCCATTCCCCTGATTGCCTAAGCTGCATTTTCAGATAACTGTGCATTTCTTATATCCATCACCCTCTCCTCTTGTCTGGGTTTGAATCACAAAGAGATCCTTCCTCTGTTTTAGGAACACACCTTGCCACGAAATTGCATTCTTAAGCACAATTTTGGGGTAATTGTCTTTATCTCTAATAAAAAATAAAACCCATAAACATTACTTTGAAAAACGACAGAAATATCAAATTGTATTACCTCTTCAGGCAAGCATAGGGAAAATACAAAAAAAAAAATAAGAGAAAGCATTGGAGATAAAAATACAAGACAGATTTCAGTAAACTACTCACTTATATTTGGAAATATTTTTATTTTAGAAGTTATTGGACCCTCACTTATCTTCCTAGGGACTGACTTCTTTTGTTGAGTATGTCTGGCCAGGTATATATAGCAAGGACAATCCAAATGGACAACTGATGGAGATAAAAATCCTGAATCCATAGCATAAAGCCAATCTGGGAAACCTGGACAAGAGCCATTACCACGAAGCTTAGTGTTTTAGGCTTTAAGAGAGACCTTTAAGGTCTATCATTGGAAATTTTATGTTTGTAACAATAACAGCTTTCAGTTATGTAGGTCCTGGTCATTTGGTAGGTACTAAGCTAGGTACTGGAAATTAGCATTGTACACAGCTTGAGTAGTTAAAAATTTTTAAAAACAGAGACAGGTGTAACTTAATAAAACAAAAATATTTTCTATAGCACCCTCCTAATAAAGATGTAACCACCCAGAAAACAGGCATTGCCATTGTTGTTTTCTCCACTTTACAGGTAAGGAAACTGAAACTGGAGCTCAGAGTTTATTTTTTAGCTTCAGGGAACCAAAGCTCAGTGACAGACTTGACTCAGATCCACCTTCTTTGTCTACGAATTCTACACTGTTTCCATTATGCGACCCTATATATCTAAAAAGGTTCTTATTAGTTTGGGTCTTCAAAGACTCAAGCATCAGATAAGATACATTATTTGAAAACCAAAATTTGTAAACTGTTGTAAGCTTCAATTAATATCCTGTGCCGTGTTGATAATTCTAACATTCAAAGCTATAGAGAAAAAGGTAGATGTTCTTTGGCTTGAGAAATTCCTAAAAGAGGATATTCATACACAAGGTTGAGTACATGAGCTCTACAATAATAAACATATTGAGAGACTATCTGTGCAAACAATATCATGTTGTCTCTGCTTTTCCAAACTCTCTACCTTAATTATCTGATGCAGTCCACTTTGGTTAACCATTCCGTTTAGATTAACTGCGCCAGTGAAAATCATGAAAACTATTACACTAGATTATATGCTAATAACTATGCAAATATTCCCTCAGCCAAATAATAAAATCCTCATAAAGATTTAGGATAGAACTATGATAAAATAAAATGTGAAGAAAATGAAGATCATTTAACTTCAAGGTAGAATAGCAATATTTTCTATCATTTAAATATCTGATCTGGGATTTTTTAAGGTATAACATAGAAGAGGCTATTAGTCATATATCAATAATGAAATAAAAAGCACAGAATAAACATGGTAGCAATCTGTAAAATATATATGTGTGTGTGTATATATATATATATATATATAATGATGGAAGGCTTTGACATAGGAATCTTGCTATAGGACAATAGATCACTAAACTATGAGATTCTTGAGTCCAAGTACCCTTATTTGTGTATCTCCAGAAATACGGTAAATATTTTATAAATGTTTAATAAATAAATGAATGGAGTTTTAAATAAAGACTTTGTAACATCTGGGAGACAATTAAGGTGCAAAACTGCACTTTACTATTTAAATTAAGAAGAGCCTTAGGCATATCCGAGCCTCTGATTTGGGTCATAAGGAAGTCAGAATAACATTACAGGTAAAAAACAATAATAATAATAAAGATTTAAACTTTGGATTTTAAAAGGCTTGAATTCAAATCCTAGCACCACAACTTACTATGTGTGAGATTTCAGATAAGTTAATGTGTCTTTACTTCATCACGTGTAAAATGAGAAAACAGTTCTTATATTGGTTATCCACTGCTGCATAACAGATTATTGCAAAACTTAGTGGCTTAAAATAATAGCAATAATTTATTATTTCTAACAGTGTCTGAGGGTCAAGGGAGAAACTGGGCTGTGTGGTTCAGTCTTGAGTGTTCTCACATGGTTGCAGTGAGACTCCGGCTGAGGCTACCGGTGTTTGAAGCTTGATTGGGGTTCGGAACCTGCCTCCAAGATGCTCCACTCACGTACCCAAGAAGTTGGTGCTGGATGTTGGCTGGAAGTTCCTACGCACATGACCTCTCTTAAGGCTGCTTATTTGTCCTCATGACATAGTTGGTGGCTCCTCCAGAGTGACTGGTCCAAAATACCAAAGCGGAAGGTAGAATGACTTTTCTCACCCAGCCTCAGAAGTCAACTGCCACCACTTTCTCCACATTCGTCAGATCAGCGCTGATTCTATGTGTGATGGGATTACACAGGGGGTGAATGCCAGGAGGTGAGGAAAGCCATTTAAGAAACCAGTTACCCCAATGCTTCCTAGGGTCATTGTCAAGAATAAATGAGATTTACATATGTAAAGTTCCTGGCACTCAGGAAATGGAATTATCATTATGATCATCCTTAACCGAAAATATGTAAACAAGTCTTAATTTGATTTGGCATGGATAATGACTAAGAATAAAAATAGGCCTAGAATGAGTTTGTTCGATAGTATCATCAATTTTAAAACTAAGATAATGAGCAAAGTTAAAAGATGGAATGTATACACCATAACCTTTAGAAAATGCATAATGATAGATACCTTCTTTGGTCAAGACAGCTTTGGTTATTGGTTGTTTTATGTCCATGAATAACTGAGAGGGATAATGTCAACTGGCTCAAAAGAGGAAAATAATTCATGGAAGATGTAAAGAGTGGCATTTGGCCACACAACTAATTTTGTTTCATTTCCTGAGCTTGGGGCACAGCTTCTCTAAATTATCATTTGTATGTTCAGCCACGGCAAAATTATTAAGTGGGCAAAGTTGTCATTAGAAGTTCTCTTTTTATAACCTTTCTCACTGTCAGCACTCTAGCCAAAACTGTAGTATGCATTCAATGAGTCTCCAACAGACCTCGGTGTCCTCCTCTGTAAAACTAGAACACTGGAAACTGGAGTAGCATTTCCAAAGAGCATTCCACAGTCCTGCAAGAGGCTGAGAAGAGAAAAGTGCTGTGATAAAAAATGAGTACCAAACATTTTATTCTATGTGCTCAATGTGATTATTCAAAAATCATACTTATAGTCAAGTAATAAACAGTAGAAATACTTATTAACTTTATTTACCCTAGTCATTCCCAAAAATATTTGACAAGAGAAGTCTTTTTAATCAAGCAATGCTGATCAACAACAAGTGAAACTAGCATTTTGTGGCACACAGTTTGCGGATATTCTGAAGACGATACTCTCCATATTTATTTCGAGGCTTAATCTTCTACAAAAAAAAAAAAAATCTCATTTTCTAGAGGAAGGTAGTTGATAATTACTCCCAAGGAATTTTAACTTTTACTCAGCCATGTCAATAGTTGATAAGTGCTTACTAGGTGCTATAACTTCTGTAGAGTCAGGGTAATGAGGATAAACAATGAATCAGTCCAGCCCTCTCCCCTATGAAGATCAAAGTCAAACACAGAGAGCAGACATGGACAAAAATATTCATAATGTAGAGGAGAAGTATGTAACACTGAGACATAGTGTTAAAAAATTGTAAGTGATCCAAGATGCAGCATATTATACACAAAGTGAAAGATTATTTTTTTCTAAAATATAGCTGCTTAAGTGTTTATATTTTTAAAAATTTTAACTGAAGGATGCACATAAAAGAAAAAAATAAATCCTTTTACCCATATTACCACCTTGGGGTAAGGAATGTTGCTACGCATTGCCCATTAAAATATATACATATATATGGGAAGATCTTGCTTAATGTCATTTATTCATTTTAAAGAGGGTGCATACCATATACCTACTGTGCAAGTTTCTTTCTCATGCTCTAATACATAAAAGATGTCTATCCAGCTCATTTGATATAGCTCTGAGTCATTCTTTTTAAAGCTGTATATACTATTCCATACAATGAATGTATTGTAATTTATTCCATTTCCCCTAGTTTACTGAAATTCAGGTTGGGTTGTTTCCTGTTATTTTCCTCTAATATTAAAACATAGATATGGGTATATTGTCAATTAGCACCTTTATTCTTATAAAATAAATTTCCTCAAGTATAGTAGCTGTGTCAAAATAATATATATTTTTACTTTAATAGATAACTGTCAGATTGCTCCTCTCCCTGCCAAAAACAATTACAGCAATTCACAGTTTGATCAGGGGTTAATGGGAAAGCCCATTTCTCCAACCTTGTTAGCATGCGATATACCCTTTTTTGACCCATTATGATTAATATAAAAAGGTATCTCATTATAATGGAATGAGTTGTTTACGCCTCTTCCAAATTCGTATGTTGAATACTAACCTCAGAATGTGACTGTATTTGGACATAGGATCTTTTAAAAGGTAATTAGGTTTCAATGAGATCATTAGGGTAGCACCATAAGCCAATATGACCGGGCCCTTATAAAAAGAGGAAGAGACATCAGGGATATGCATGCATAGAGAAAGGGCCATGTAAGGACACAGCAAGAAGGCAGCTACTACAAACCAAGGAGAGGTCCCCAAGAGACATCCACTCTGCTGGCACCTTTATCTTAGATTTCTAGCCTCCGGAACTATAAGAAAATAAATTTCTATTGTTTGAGCCACCCAATATATATTTGGCTATAGCCACTCTAGCAGACTAAGACACTAACAATTGATGCAATTTGCATTTTCTTGGCTACTGGTGTGGTTGCTCTGTTGACTCTCAGGAAAATGGAAAGAAACTAGATTTTTTTCTATATATATCCAGAATTATTTTTATATGTTATTCTCCATACTATTACTTACATAGTACCTCTCTTTGAAAGACACATTAACATCTTTAGTAGTTCTTCTATCTGTCCATCCAACAACACATCTGTATCAAGAGCTCTTTGCTTTGCTAAATAATAGTCACACTCACAGGACCACCAAGCACTGCCCCCCCATATCTAAGAATTGTGTGGACTGGGTCACCCTGAGAAACTAATTGACTTAATCCCAGTTTGGAAAAGAACTACACAGGACAGTTTTATTGTTCCTGGAGATCAAGATTTGATTAAAAGTATCCAAAGCGTATCATATCACTTTGTGACTCTCATGCCAAAAACCAAGCAGAAGCCAGTTGAAGGTATAAATGATACCACTGGAAACAATTTTTTTTTTCTAATTGCATTGATTAATATAATAGCTTATAGGTGACTTCAATTGATTTATTTGCCTGTACACCCCTCTCCAATACAACAATGTCTCATTAAAGCAGATCCACTTTTACCTATAATTTGGCGTAATCTAGATCTTGGACCTATCCAATGCAATTTTATTGTTAAAATTCCAGAAAGACCTTATTATAAGATGACTTTTTTCACCTAAAAAATGGTCCTACTGCAGAGACAGCACCCAAAGATCTTACAGGTGTATCACTAAAAAAAGAATTGATTTCCAAGACATACAGCCAAACCACAAACACCATATACAAAGTAACCCCCAAAACAACAGGCAACTTAGCTAAAGACATTTAGACAAGCTCGGGAAACGGTTTCCTATAAATTCAGCAAAATCTCCTCCTGCTTCTATTAGATCTATTGGAGAGAAAGAGCATTCCCTGCAGTATCCCAGAAAATAATGGCTATAAACAAAGAAATAGGACAGATTGAAATTGGACTCTGTGGAAATTCATTTAATGACACTTCGAGTTATTTTCAGTAAATTGGCAAATGTGTGAATGCCATCAATCCTTAGCAGGGGACCGGATCAAATAAGGAAATACCAGTTTCTTGACATTCATTAGTAACTCATGAGAAAGCTTTTTAATAGAACATATCACTTTCAAGTCTTTGCCTTACCGACAGAGCTTCCTTCTGCTTTTTCCTTATGGTAACACTATCAATTAGCACTTGTTGAACTAGATTCTCCCTGGGTTTCAGCTACTCCCTGAAGGAAAAATTGGGAGGGAGGGGGACCTGGGAAGCTGCCAAGCAGGCAGTCACATGACACAGCTGATTCCAGCGTAGTGATGATCTCAGTAACCAGATTGCCTGGGGTTCCTGTAGCTGCCTTAATAACTCAGTCAGAACCGTGGAATGCCTTAGAAAAGTTCATTTTGGCTTTGTATTGTATACATAGCTGATGGGAGAAATATGTGGAGCTAGGCTTGCTGGGTTTGAATCCCAATTCTACCCCTTACTAGGTAAATGAACTTGAATTAACTTCTTCACTTAAAGAGTGTTTCCATTTTCCCATCTATAAAATGAAGAGTTATAACATTATCACATGGAGGGTGATGGGAATTAGATTAGATAATATATTTCGCAGTTTAGCATAGTGTCTGGAACATTGCAAGGACTCAACAACCGTCGGATGCTTTTTACATGAGGACCCAATGCCTCATTCATTAAACCTTTTAAAAGCACCAGCATATTAAATGTTTCATAGTGTTTGAGATCCTCAAATATACTCATAGTTGTACTTAGTACCCAAGTCAGAAGGTTATAAAGATTTAATGAATTTATTGATTACTTATATATGCCACATATTTTAAACATATTATCTCATTTAATCCTCACTACAACCCAGCAAGGTATTATCTCTACTTTATGAATGAGGAAACTGAGGCTCACTGAGTTTAAGTGACTTTTGCAGAGTCGCAGTAGTAGGATATAGTAGAGGCAGGTTTTAAACTCAAAAAGGTAGTCTGACTTCAAATCCTAAATTCTTCCCACCAAGCTGCTACTTACAATCCTTAATTTACATAAGAGCCCTCGCACAATGCTTGGCACATAGTAGGTACAAGTTCTCTTCCCTAACCTATATTAATATGGGTAGATAAACCTATGGAAGACTTAGGGAACATTCAGATATGGCCAGTGCTGTTACCAGTCAGGGTTTTCTTGCTGCATGTGGCAGAGCCATTTAAAACTACCTACTTGTCACTTACTGCAACTTGAAGTTGTTCTTATGTTTGATTATATAATCTCCCTCCCAAACTAAAAATAAGCTCTACAAGGTCAGGAACTTGTCTCTTGTCTTCATCTATATCCATACCACCTCGCATGGTGCATGGCACACAGTAGGTGCTCATGAATCTTGATTGAATGAGTGGATAGATTTCTCGAAACAGCATTTTTAGACCACTGTCAATCTTTTTTTTTACAGGTAACCTAAATGCAATATTTAACAGAGTATGCCATACAAGTTAAAAATCCCTGTTGATCAAAGGCTAGGAAACTTAAAATGCTTAGCGCTTTTAAAAGGTTGAATGAAAGGGGCATTGAATCCTCATCTAACCAACTAAATCTTTATTCATTATAGTTAGTGCTATGTCGTAGCACTTCAATAATCTCCCCAGCAAGAAATAGTGAGGAAAGCCCTGTAATGTGTTTGTAAAAATACAGGTTTAAGTAAAAACCCTCGACCTTGATCGTGGGCCTTTCAGGCTCAGGGCACACTTTCATCTCCCCAGGATGTTAGAATCTTGTGCCTGTCTAGCACTGCACACCAGGGAGTTTCTCACACTCATTTTTTTAAGGTCAATGAGCAAGACAGAATTATGTAAACAAGCCCCGCTTCAAATTCATTCATTGTTCTTTCCTATTAGTAACATAGCTGGGTTTCAGTCTTTGTCCTTTCAGGGAGAAAACTCCTCCTTCATCACCAATCCACCAGGGCTGTGCAGTTACGGAGAGTATCTCATGTCTTATGGACACCCTCTTCCTGTGGATCCAACTCGACTTCCAGAAGTCAGTTTACTGTGTATTTCACTCAACTTGATAGAGTGCAAGTAGGTGAGTATTTTCGGATGATTTGTCAATATCGTCTGATGTTTTCTTGTCACAGATAAACAGCCTGTGCCATGAATCAATAGCGTGTCAGCAATGCTGTCACAATGCCCCCTGACGTGCGTGCGGCGTATCGACAGCTGATACATTACTGCGAATGTCTGCAAACGTTAAACAGCTTAGCTATTTGTGTGCCGCCACTCGCTGCCTCCTTACAAAGTAGGGCATTTGTTTCAGGGGTGGCCCGGGAATGTGACTGAGGCTGGTCTGCCCGCACGATTGCAGACGGCTCCATTCCGTCCCGTTCCAGCTGCAAGTTTCCGTTGAACCAATTAGTTGAAATCCATCTAGGCTGTAAGGCTTTGATTACACAGCTGTGCCTAAAACAACATGCTGATCTTTTTGTTCACATCAAAGTTATACAGTATCCTGAACCAGAGCCCTCAGTATCAACACTCTGTATGTCCCAACCCAACTGGGGTCGTGCGAATCAGGCCAGGGTGCTCCCAACTCAGAATTCGGGGTCAGACAGATTTTCTCTACAGCCAAGCCAAGGGAAGGGCTCCTGAGCCCGCAGCTACCAGCATCGCTAATCCGAACAGAGAAGGCAATGGCAGGTGAGTCCATTCCCGAAGCTGATTGGCATCTCAACAATCACTATAGCAGACACTATAGAGTAATTACTTAGAACCTGGGCTCTGAAATTAGGCTAATCTTGTTTGCAGTCCTTCACTCACTACCTATATGATCCTGAGCAAATTGTTTAGTCTCTGTTTTCTTATTTTACAATGGGGATCATAAGAACAGACCTGGTTATCAAGGAGGAATAAATGAGATACTACATGCAAAAATTTAGCCCAGGACCTGGCACTAAATATGTTCTTAAAACCTGGAAAGTATTATTAGAAAAATGAGCAAGATAAAGAGATGAGAAGGCAAGATTTCAGTGAATGGTCTGTCCCATAAAAAAAATGGAACTGATGATGTCGCCCTCATGTGCAAATGAACAGCCAACCATCTATATGAGCTGACTTTATTAGATAAATGCCATCTGCATTTCACTTTGCATACATAGAACGTTTAATGTCCTAAAGCGGATATCAGGAAGGTAAAGAAGGAAATCTTCTCAGAATCTCATGCGTGAAGGCCTATGTTAATAGAAATTCCTAGCTGATTGACACTTGATATGTGGTAAGAACAATATATCCACTTAATGCACTCTTTAATTCTTTCGTTAATACCTACACGCACAAAAGAAAATCAGACAAACAATAAACTCTATTTTTGCAAAGGTTTCTGCTTCTTCAATATCAAACTTTTACCAAAATTATAAATATATTCTAAAAAGGGTATGCAAACACAGTGTCTGACTTCTCTTAAGAACATTACAGGATAAGTAGATTAGGAAGTAATACTCCAACTCCTCAAGTCAGAAAAATGACTTGCCCAAAATCACTACATAATACTGCTCTTACTCCCAGACAACAAGGGGCCCTGCTCCTGGTTCCGTGCCTTGTAGGGCCTTGCATATCACAGACATACAAAAAATAAGTTTGGAAATGCACAGGTACCTTGCCACCCAGACTCTAGCACTCATATCTGGCACAGTGTGACTTCGCACCCTAAATATCCGTTCTGCTTAATACTACTCAGGCCAAAGACGCATTTCTCCACCTTTGTTGCCTGTACTCTCTAAAAGGGCAATTATGTCCAAAAGCCAATAACGATAACGTTTGTAATTGTCTGTGGCTGGTGTTAGAGAAAGGGTGAGACGTGAGCAGCAGAAGTGCTTAGGTGAAAGAAAGGACAAATTAATTGATTTGTGAAATCCTTGCTGTCAGGTAGTATGAAAGCAGTGATTCCAGCTGTTCAGTCTCAGAAAACGACACCCCAAAGTGTGGTGCTCTGGCATGCCAAATACGTTGAACAGAGGGGCGCTGGCGGGGCCTCAGAAGAAAAGTCTCTCTCTGACCTTCTCCTGCCCTCCTATCCCCTCCTCCCTTTCCTCCCCGGAGGCAGTTCATAGACACTAGGATTCTTCTTCCCCAAGGTGGGACATAGAATCTAGAAATGTTACTCCAACCTTCCCCCACCTTTCTGCGTAGGAGCTGGCCATAGAGAAATTTTCTGACCTACTTTGTCTGATCGGAGGTCATAAGACCTTCATTCCAGAAGACGTCCTGCCCTGTACCCAGGAGGAAGGAATGCCACACAGAGAGGCCAAGCAGAATCTGAACAAACAGATCTTGCTGAGTTTTCCCCAACTTAGCACATGCCCATTCCGTCCAACCACATTTCCACACCGCTCTTCATTCTTCATTGAACCTAAGCGTAAAAATAATTTTCTCTGAGTTTTTGGGTCTTCATTTCTGAGGGCTCCCATGTCCCATAAAACTTTGATTAAATAAATCTATGTTTTTCTTCTCTATAATCTGCCTTTTGTTATAGGAGTGTTGGTGTAACCCCTATGATGCGTGAGGAAGGATATCACAACTTTCTTTTCCCTCCCCACACAGCATAACAAAGTATTCTTTCCCCAGAAGGTGTCCCTTTTTTTTCTTTTCTTTTCCTTTTTTTTGTTTGTTTATATTTGTTTTTCAACTCATAGTTTCAGAGGTATTTATGAATTACTGCAGTGTTCACAACACAATAGCTGAGGAGCACCCTGCAATATTAAATAACTGACATTACTCTCAAATCCCCAGCACGCGCTACCTGCCAATTCCCCCCATGTCAATCAGATGGTTAAATGCTAGAATCGCAAAGTTTTCTTAATATAAAACTATTTTATAAAAGATAATTAAACTTTCAAAATGTAATTCAAATCAAAAATGTGTTTATTTAAATAACTTTAGATGTTGATATTCATTATCAATTTGACTTTTCCCTTTTAATCCTCACAATTTTTTTGAATAATTTAGAAAAACGACTTTTTGGAAACACATGAAAAATACTTTTTGACTTACTACATTTATTGTAATTTATATTTTTTGAGAAAATATAGCCAAAATGCAGATATTTTAGATACAATTATATTAATATTTTAACCTTTAGATATTAATAGTTACTGTTAATAACATTGTTTGGAAAATCTTGATTATAATAGCATTGTTAGCATTTTGGCTGAAATAAGTCAAGAAAAACATTGGAGGAGTGAGTGTATAAATAATTTATTAGTTATGCATGGCTTTATTTTATTACTCATTTAAACTTTGCTAGTCTGTTAACGAAACACCCAGAAGTATGCAATAGTAACTAAATTCAGCTGTCTTTGGTATTCCATGGAATTTCAGTCATATAAAAACCAGAACTTTATGCTTTTTGATTTTGTCATGATGAAGGTGAAGTTAGGATGGTAGAAAATATTTGGTTTAGCAGCTTTTAAGCTTGATTTATAATCTTTAAACATTTAGGCATATGACATGCTGAATTCCGTGTACATGCTCGTCCTGAGCCTTACAAACGTTAGGGCCGGGCCCCAATGCCCACTTGGTAACCGCCTGGCTGAGGTCTCAAACCCCTCCTCTCTGAATTCGAGCCCAAGATGTCTTTCTGGTTTTCAGCACTGACAATAGGCCCCTTCCGAGTCCCAGGCCTCTCTGTGCGAGGTGCTTTTTAGATCACAATGCATACGAAAGGCATGTAGGGATCAGGCAGGGACCCTAGGGGTGGCAAATGTCCCCCTAGTCTAGTCCCACTACTTCCCTGCCTGTGAGACAAAGGAAGGGATCAAAGGACCCAGAGCAACCGCCAACGCATACTGCTTCAGTTCCAGTGGCAGTAAATGAAGTCGCAGCAGGTTCTGGCAAAAGGATTACACCCTTCCCCGAACACACACACACACACACACACACACACACACACGCCTGCACTTACACATCTCACCCTCTGAACTATACATTCACACCTTATCTCTTTCTTCCTTTAACCCGGGCAAAAGTAACTTGTCCTGTTAAACCCTTTTCTGCAACTTTTCTATTGGGTTACCGGCCTTATTGCTAACACGGTGCCTACCTGCTGGCATGGTCTTGACATAGGGAACTCTTAGGCTTCAGTCAAGTCCCTGTCCCATCCTTATTGTGTGATCTCAGGCCAGTTTCTGACCTCTCTTGGCCTGGCTTCTCCCGGAGCCTGGAATGAGTATGTAAATATCAAAGGACTTGAAAGCTTGAGAAGATAAGAGTACTTTGAAAACTCCTGAAGTCTATCAATCTAAATGGATACTGAACCCATTGTATGGCCCTTCCTGACCCTCAATACAAATGCAAAGCAGCTGCCATTCCCCCAGGGATCAGCTCTCCACTGGGATGGCTGATTTGACAAACAAACAGAGTGCTAATATGTGCTAATTTATTCATGCATTTGTTTTTCCTATGCCTTGCAAGGATTCTAAAGATTGGGCTTTAGGGAGGAGGGTTAGGTGCTGATGTGCGGTGGAGGGAGGTATTCGTGGGAGGAGGTGCTAATGGGATGGTTGTAGTCTAAAACCGCATGTTGCAAGGAGCTGAGCATAACTAGCATAACTAGCCTCCCTGGGTGTCTCCCGCAATTCTGTTTCCCAAAAATTTACAGCTAACACTGAATTATTCATCCTCCCAGACTGGGATCATTTACTCTAATACTTGAGAATCCCAGGAGAGTATTTTGAGAGGCTGATAACCAAAAGAAATGGCAACTCCTGAGCTCTTGCTGGAGGTGCTCAGCTCACTGGCATTATTGGCAGTTTCATTTACCCTGCCCCTCCCCCACCTGCCTGGCAGACCTCAGGCAAGACCCTGGCTTAGTAAATGCAGCACTCGGACTGAGCAGGCCTGATTTCTGTCTCTGGGTCAGAATTGCAGGTCTCTAGCCTCTCTTGATGCAACAAGAAGGGAAGATTCAGGGGAGGTTTTTTTCCACATAAACTTTGTACATTTGCCTCATAATTGATGTCTAATAATAACTGAATTTTATTTCTAAGAAGCCGTTTCTTGCAAATAAAAGGGTATTTGTTTTTAACACGAATGTCAAAATAATATAATGATAAATATAATATTCAGCATTTATTAAATATCTACTGCTCTTCTTAGACTGGGTGTATTAAATAAATAAATCTTCAAAGAAAAGCTACAAATCATCTCTATGTTACAGGTTGACAAAACAGGACCTAGGGAAAGGTAAAAAATGAAAGATATCAGGACACTTACATTGAAATCCTGGTGCTACTGCTTTCTTGCTATATGACATTGGGCAAGTGACTTAACCTCTCTGAGCCTCATATGTAATATGGAGATATTAATATCTATTTCACTGGGCTATGATAAGGACCAAATGAAGAAAGTTACGAAAGTAACAAATAGTAGATTCACAGTAAATGTTAATTTTCTTTCCCTCTCATGTTTCACGAATAAGGAGGGAAAGTTCTAGAGCTTTTAAATGACTGGCTCAGGGTCCCCCAGGGAGTCCTGTGTCCCAGCACAAAAATCCAGATTCCCTGACCCTTAGCACCGTCCTCTTTCCACCTCTTCCCACTGTCTGCTCTGCTCAGCATCAATTCAACTGATTGGCTCTTTCTCCCAGGTGCTTCCAACTGACCACACAAGGAGCCTGGGTAGTGTCTGGCAAATCACATCTTTGGGATAATTAACTTTAACTTTTCGTTTTCCCACAAGACTGCTTCGGTTGATTTTTTCTTTTCTTTTTTACTAATTTTGACATACCCTACAATGTATGTGTACGCTCCGAGTCTGCAACACAGTACTACCACTCTATTTGGAAAATGTGAAGTTTTGTACCATAAATCATGGTGGAATGAACCAAACCATTATCTGCCCTCCATCCAGGAAACTTCCCTGAACGATAGATCTCTACAAAGAGAGCTATGAAACACTGAGGAAAGAAATCATAGACCATGAATGACACAAACAAATGGAAAAATATATCATGCTCATGGATCAGTAGAATTAACATTGTTGAAATGTCCATGCTACTCAAAGTGATTTACAGATCCAATGCAATCCCCATCAAAATACTAACATCATATTGCACAGATCTAGAAAAAATAATTCTATGCTTTCTTTGGAACCAGAAAAGAGCCTGAATAGCCAAAGCAATCTTAAGCAAAAGGAACAAATCTGAAGGCATCACATTACCAGACTTCCAACTATATCTCAAGGCTTTAGTAACCAAAAGGGTGTGGTACTGGCACAAAAAATAGAAGCATAGACCAATGAAACAGAACAGAGAACCCAGATATAAAACCATCCACATATAGCCAACTGATCTTTGAGAAAGCAGACAACAACATACACTGGGGAAAAGAATCCCTATTCAGTAAGTGGTTCTGGGAAAACTGGATAGAGACATGTAGAAGAATGAAACAGGATCCATATCTCTCACCACCCACAAAAATTAATTCAAGGTGGATAAAAGACTTAAATGCAAGGCATGAAACCATAAGAATTCTAGAAGAAAATGTTGGAAAAAGCTCTTCTAAATATCGGCCTAGGAAAGAATTTATGAAGAAGACTCCAATGGCAATCACACCATCAAAAAAATAAATAGATGGGACTTGATCAAATTAAAAAGCTTCTACACTGCTAAGGAAATAATCAACAGCGTTTCTGTAGACAAGCTACAGAAAGAGATATTCACAAGCTATACATCCAAAAAAGGGTTAATAACCAGTATGTACAAAGAACTCAAGCAAATCAGCAAGAAAAAAAACAACCCCATTGAAAAGTGGACAAAAGACATGAACAGAAGCTTTTCAAAAGAAGATACAACCTGAGGAGAAACCAGAATATCAAAACAAGAAAGACAAATGGCCAAAAAACATGAAAAAATGATCAACATCACTAATTATTAATATCAGGGAAATGCAAATTAAAACCACAATGAGCTATTACCTGACCCCTTTCAGAATGGCTTTTACTAAAAAGTCCAATAATAACAGATGCTGATATGGATGCAGAGGGAAAGGAATGCTTACACACTGTGGGTGGGACTGCAAATTAGTGCAACCTTCATGGAAAACTGTATGAAGATTCCTCAAAGAACTAAAAGTAGACCTGCCATCCCACCACTTGGTATTTACCCAAAGGAAAAGAAGTCATTTTATCAAAAAGACACCTACATTCGAATATTTATTGCAACACAATTCACAATCGCAAAGATGTGGAATCAACCCAAGTAGCCATGAATTCATGAGTAGATTAACAAAATGTAGTATATGTATACTATGGAATACAACTTAGCCACGAAGAAGGGTGAATTAAGACCTTTCACAACAATTTGAATGGAACTAGGGACCATTATCCTAAGTGAAGTATCTAAAGAATGGAAACATAAACACCATGTATACACGCTATTAAATCAGAAGTAACTGAGGAGCACACATGTGCGCAAAAAGAAGTAAAACTCAGTGGAAATCAAGCAGTGGTAGGAGAGCAGAAGATGGTGAAAACCTAAATAACAGGTATAATGAACATTATTTGTGTGATGGGCACACTTAACAACCCTGCCTCAAACATAATAAAATTAATACATGTAACCAAAAACATTTATACCCCCATAATATTTTGAAATAACAAAAAAAAGATCAAAATATGTTATAATCAATAAATGAAAGTTACAACATAGCATTTACATTCCTATCCTTCTAAAATTAATGAATCATACTTAGATGATTATATATGTATGTTTTAATATATTATATGATGTTTTGTATTAATTCATATATTTTGTAGCTAATTTATATGCTTAAAAATAAATATTTTACCTATATGAATAAAATACATACAGAGAAAGTAGGAAACATAGGGTAAAATGTTAACTATAGTAGTAATAGTAATATCCGAGTATTGCAATTATGGTTAACTTTTATTGTCTTGTATTTGTTTATATTTAGCAGGCCAACTTTTCCATTGAAACAGGGAATGTAACTCCACCCATCAGTGGTGTTTTTATGGCTCACGTGGCAGCCTCCATATTACCCAATGCCATGGCTCCACTTGGAACAATCCAATTCCCATACACTCCTCATCCTCAACCTCTCCTTCTTGCCACTGAGGCTTTCCCCACTCGTTCTGCTGTACCTTATAGGCCAATGTTTCTCAGACTTTAATGTGCATGTGACACCCTTGGGTTTTGATAAAATTCAGATTCTGACTCAGCGAGACTGGAGGGAAAGGGTGGTCCTGAAATTCTACAATTCTATGTTGCTTATCCATAGGATGGACTTGGATGGAAAAGCCAGGCTCTCAACCTCCTTTTTCCTTCCCTTCCCTGAACTTATTTCACTCTGTCTCCTTGCTGCCTATTTTCTGCCTCTTTTATAAGTTACTCTGAGAAATCCCAATAAGATAATCAGAGCAGAAACAGCAATAGTGTCAGAGGGAGGGAAATATCTGGAGGAAGAGAAAACTTATGAGGTCAGATCAATGAAGTTGGGTCTATCAGAAACATCCTAAGGCTTTGTACCTATGGGAAATATAGTTGTTTGACCTCTTGTCGTTTTGCTCTTTTTCCCACATTTTAAAAAGATACATTCTCAGAGTTCTGCACTTATGCTGAGACTTCTGCCAGCTCTGCCTTTAAGGTTGTTGGGATACCTATAGGATTCCCTGGATCTGAGTGGGACCCATGTACTTAGAGGCCTTTTTCTGTTTGGGAGCTTTCGTCGTCTTAGGACTAATGGGATGGGATCTACATTGCCTGCATTTCATAAACCAGAACATCAATAGTTTTCCCCATTCAAACAAGAAGACATCCTTGTATGTTTTTGTCTTTGGTTGTCATTTATTTATTAATAAAAGAGTAGTAAAAATACTGGAAACAACTGCACTGGGCATGTTTCTATATTGTTAACTTTTAACCTGCTATATTTCCAGCACTTCCTCAAAGCATCATAAATATCAATGCAAGGTACTTGAAGAGGAAAATGAAGGAATCCTTTACAAATCTCCAAACGTTGCTTCAGCTTTCAGATGAACAAGCATACCCACTGCCAACCTTAAGGTACCAGAGAACATTGTGGACTTCATTCCATTGTGAGCATAAAGCCTGGGCTTTGCAGAGGGGCCTGCAGGGAGCAGCTCCCTAAAGAGTCCCTAAAAGCAATTACCATGCTATTCATTTGCTCTAGCAGGAAAACACTCTCTTATGCCTCAGGTGCACAGACTTGATTGTTATCAACGTGTCTCCCTCCTCATACTCTTTCACATTTGTTAATATCAGGTGGCTGAGAGAGTAGGACATCCATTCCTTATTAAAAAAAAATCTGACAGTTTATTATTTCTAGGTATTAAGAGCCACTTTTTTCCCCCAGGGGCAAGGGGAGAAGGAACAGTTGGCTGCCAACTGTGTCGCTTCTCATCTGCAACTCCAGGAAGTTTATTTCTTTCCCACCTTTCCAATCCCTTTCCACCTATCCATGTTGAAGATACAATGGAAATTCATGCTGGACTTGCTGAAACAAAAGAGGCAGCTCTGAGTGAGTAATGCAGGACATGAGTCATTAAACCTGGTCACGTGTAGAAATTAGCAGGGAAAGGGCTTGGGCGTCCACTTCACCCCCGGGTGGAAGAGTGAAGACAGCTCATCCGTTCACAATAACTTTGGAACAACACAATTTAAAGGCTGCCGCAGCACCCAACTCACCTCCTCCTTCGCCTTCATTTTCTTTTAGATAGACCTGCTATTTGCTCTCAGACAGAGACCATCTAGAATGGTCAACGTGTGGGAACCACCAAAGCCTCCCCCTGCTCCATTCCTTCCTCCATTTAGAAGACCAGCTAGGACCTAGGTAAAACTAGCAGAGAAGGGGGTTGGCAAAATGGTCAAAGAACCATCTCCTTCCAAGTTCTTATTTACAGATCTGATGGAGAAACTGAGGCGTAAAGAGCAGCGTGTGTGGCCGCAGGGGTGGTGCTGTCTGGTAGGGGTGCTGCGGTTTGTTGGATATACCCACTCTGTACTCCAGACACAGGAAGAGCAAACAGAGTAAAAAGAGAGAAACAGAAATGCATACACAGAAGTGGAGAGTCGGGAGGATGGAGAGAAGAAAAGCTTTATTTGTGTCAGGGGGTACACACGGTTTTGTGAATTTATGTCTTGGAGATGTCAGACTGAATTGCTTCGTATCCAGCTTGGACAGTACGTTTGAGTTCAGACCCAGTCACTCAGAACAGCAGCACCATTTTAAAATACCAGTTATCTTCAAGTTACATAGGGTGTTTTGTTTCTCGTTACCCCAAAGATAGCACACAGGGTGAGTCAGAAGTAAGAGAACAAGTCGAAGACTGAGTTTAGGTTCTGGACTTTCTTTTTGGTGCTTTTATGACATGGTAGCTAAGAATAAGAAAGGGGTCCCTAGGGTGCAACTTGAGCGCCCTGATGTTCTGAGCATTTGAAAAACCTGCCCTCCTGGGCCTTTGTTATTTTTAAGCTTTCCAAAGTGAGGCTGGATTACGTAAAGCTGAACCTGTTCTGCCTAGCTATGTTTTTATTATATTAGCCCCTGTTGGGATGAAGACCTATGGTGACCTGTTTCAGTGGCAGCTGCCATTGGGGCAGAGATTGATGGGGGCTCCGAATGTTTTGTAGGTGTGGGAAGGAATGCTGCCTTCGGGTTGAAAGTGGAGGGAAGAAGTATTATCTGAGAAGTTGTTTTTTCCCTATTTCACTACCCTCATTTCCTTCTGATCAAGTCCTGTTCAACTCAATGTGTCAGAAGGATGAGTTTTTGGACAGTGTTTGTGTGCAGTCGCTGGCTCCTAGTCACTACTGTGCTGAGACAGAAGAGAAAATGTTCTACCCAAGTATCTTCAAAGAGCTCAAGGAACGTCTTTCTCCTGCTCCACCATCAGGATCACACACCCTGGGCCCCCCACACACCCTCTTTTCCACCCAGGCTCCCAGGTGAGGAGAGAAAGCAGCCTGTGTCCTCGCCACCCACATCAAAGAGGTTCCAGGGAATGATCTCAGCACCCTCGCTTTGTGGAGAAACTAGCTGCTATCCTAGGCAGAACAAAGGTGACAAATAAATTCCTTGTCACTGCTTATCCTGGAAGGCTGTCCCCTGTAAGCCTGCAGCCAGCTTTTCTGCTTGATGTTCATGCTCCACTTGTCTATGCCATTCTGGAACAGTGGAGGCAAAGCCTTTCCCATGACCTGAACCTAATGAAATTTGGGCTCTATTTAAGCAATTTCTGGGGCTTTGGAGGTTATAACTTTACAATTTCTCAACCCAGGGTTTTTCTTGTTAAAGCTTTTTAGAGGCAAGTTCACAGCCTCCCACATAAGAATTCATAGAAAAATTCCTCTTTAAGCCCTCCACAACTTTGGTTTATCTGAGCTTGTTTCTCTGGTGGGCTGAGGGTCAGCACGGTCCAGCGTCTGTGTCACAGAAGTGACAATCTCTACTGAACAACTTAGGGAGGCAAAGCAGACCCTACACTCGGTTCCCAAGCGATCTCTGGGATAACTAAGTCTAAGCAAGGATTCCTACAGACCAGAGATCCTTACCTTGTCCCTGCTTGGATTTCAGTGCCTCATTTGACTTTTTGCTTTGGGTCTATGTGGGCTGGATGTTATGATTTTTGAAGAGTTCTTCAAAGCAAGGTTGTTACTGTTGCCAGTCACTCACATGAGCGTGGTTAGGAGAAAGTGTCCTAGCCTGAATCCAGAGCTAGGGTCCCAGGCCCAGGCCCCCCACAGCTTCAGCACACCCCTTCCCCTCCCTGGGTCTCAGCTTGCCTGTCCTGTGCAGGGAAGGGCTTGCACTACATCAGCATTTCCCAAAGTGTGTTCCTCAACGCTGGAAGCATCCTTTGTGAGACGTCTGGGAGATTGAGGGTTAAATACAGTTTGAAAGTTTCTTTGCTGCAAAACTCACAGAGCTTTAAATATGACAAAGGACATTTTCAAAGTACAAAGTGGGATGTGTAAAAGAGGTTATATTTCTCAAACTGTACATTGTCCAATTCCCTCCATTTTTTCAGCACATATCATGGAACAAGTATTCTTCCAAACACGTTTCACAGCAGCAAAAGGCTAAATCATTTCTAAAGCTCCTTCAGGCTGTAAAGTTTTTTTTTTCTCTGTATAATTTTTGCTTTTGATTAAAAAACATACTGAGTGCTTAGCACTATAGGCAATGTCATGAAAGACTAAATAGGAAGAAAAGAAATATGTTCAGATATTTGGAATGTGGAAAGCAAATTCCTATGCAAAATTTGCATTTTTAGATAATAGTAATAAGAATGGATGGGGGTTATTAAGCATCTCTTTAATGTGCTAGATACTGTGAGAAGTGCTTGACTTGGATTATATAATTTAATCCTCATAGGAACCAAATGAAATATCTATTATTTTTTATTTCCTATTTGCAGATGAGGAAACTGGGATTGAAAGAGGTTTAATAAATAGCACAAAGTCACCCAATTAACAGGAGGCAGAGGCGGGGCTTCTGCCCACTGCAGTTTCATTCTAAGTATATTAAATAACCAACTCATTAAGTATCCTCGTTTTTTGTACCCCAGTTCAGCAAGCTACCACAACAAACCAGAAATAAACTAATGGCAATGGTAATTATCTTTCATCTAAAATTCTTGAGTTAGCACGGAATAATATTGAATCATCATTCTCTTATGTATGCTGAAAATAGATATATATATATAACAACTCTTACCAAATGATTTATTATGATTGGTGCTAAATTACAATGTATATGAAATGGAGTAGTTTATGGAAACACATAAAAATAGTTACCTATTTTTGTAATTATATTCACACAAGAATCTGAAATATAGTTTCTGTTCTGCCTTTTAAAATATATCCACAGAATGACTTTTGTAGTTTCCACCATACAATTTTACAATACTGATACTGCACCTGTATCATTTACCATACTATAAGAACTAAACAGAATAGGAAAGCAGTTAATATAGCAAATTAATCTTTTATATCCATCAGTAATTCCAAAGAAAATAGTAGTTTGTTTCCATTGGCAGTGAGAATAGATGGTAGTAGTATAATTAGCACTGTAGACATTTCATACACAGATATGTATGTATACATTTATATGTTGCTCAGGGCTGTTGTTCCATCCATAGGCAGTTGCCTTGTGAGTGGACCAAAGATTGCCAAAATGCTGTGCAATTCTACCGGGACAATTCGTAGAACTATCTTTTATCACGTTTCTCGCAAAAACAAATAGGTAAGAAAGAAATACAGCAGGCTAAGATCTACAGTGTTACATACCAAGGTAAAAACAGTTACTGCGTTATTAGAGTCACAGTAGTTTAGTTTATGTATATTTGCTATTCACAGACTGCAGACTTGCTGCTGAGTAACCAAGCTGCTGGAAATTGACGACATGGAGACATGCATTCATGTGAGTCCATAATTAATGATGTTTATACTGTAATAAGCACATTCATTTTAACACCATTCAGTAAACAAATTCCTTTAAAGATTGAGCTAAATCTGCTATCACAATTACACACAAAAGAACCTGTAAACAATTTGACGTTACACTTATGTACAAGCAAACTGCATTGGAAAGGAAAAGAGGTAATTTCAGTGGGTGTCACTTGTTATACATCAATGTGCAACAGACTGACCCAAGTCATCAAGTGCTTGAATGAGGTCAGGAAAAAGTAACATGAGCAAGGCCCCAGTCTTAGTACCAGCAAAATTCAGACTCCTCCAATCTGCAGTGACATCACATTCAAAGCGTCAGAGACAGATGTTAAGAGGAGCTTGATAATCCCTGGTAAAATGTATTTGGAGATCTCAGGTAACCTGATCAACAGGGTCTTTAACTTTAAAAATGTTAAGGATGATTCTGATATTACTTAAACATGTAGATTTAATTTGGATAAATTATTTTTTTTTTTGTTAGGTTTGACCCAGTGCTCTGCCGGTTCTGAAAGATACCAGGAACAGGAATTCAATTAGGATCATTATTTAACTTCCTTCAGCTAACACAAAGATTCTTGATTTTACAGACTAAGCTGGACACCATCACCAATGTAAGGGGTGACCCATTTATAGCCGATCCCATTAACAGTTTTACTGAGACTCACTGAAATGCAGCTCTCCTAAGTTTGTGTTTCTGTGTGTCTGAAGTATGATACCTTTCCAGTAATTCATGAATCCATTTTCTTACAGAAAAATCAGAGTAATTAATGAGGGCTTTTGGCACCCCCACTTCCCCATCCCCCACAATTTACAAAAATACATTAGTCTTTCCTTCTCTAGACTAAGCAGAATGTTTTAAGACAAAGTCTCCTGATTTAATATTCTCCTTTGGAATTAAAAATAAATAAATGAAAGCAAATGACAGGGAAACTTGAAGTCAGTATGATGTAAAACCTCATCTCTGCTCCAAAATTTGGGGGAAGAATAATTACTCCTTCAGGTGTTCTTAAACCTCATTATAACATTTAATTGCTTAAAAAAAATGATTTTCTTTCTTATGCTTTTAGGACCACATCTGCAGGGGGCTTATGGAAAAGTGCAACAAGCGTACTTGATTAGCTTACAAGTGCTTCTGGTGTGTGGGCACCCCTAACGGATCCCTGGGAGGAGAAGTCTGTGCTTGGACTATCAGTTGAGCCCTGGGCTGGGAGCCAGACTAAGTTTCCGAAGGTATGGGCTTGTGTGCATACAGACTGACCCCAAGGAGCACCAGGGAATCTCTATTTGCATAGGTTGACTTTAAACACTTTTCACATTATTCAATAATATGCAAAGCCCATAACTATGAGTGAGAACATCACTTACGGTATCTTTAAGAGTGCCCAAAATTCAGTTATTTGGTTGTTATGCATTTGGTTGTTATGCCAAAATAGATAAGTAACATTCTCTTTTCTTTGACTATATGTTTCCTTCTTTGAGCAACTATTTTGGTTTTGTATAAACAGGCTTAAAGGATTATTTGCAGGAGACTAGAAAGTGGTAATTATTAAAATGTGCCCTTCACCTTTAGTATCTATTTACAATACACATTATAAATTATTTGCTATAGCTTTAAATAATTAAACAGATAATTAGCTCCACCTATAAATCATGTAGGCACACAGAGCACTCCATGAATGATACAGTGAAATCAATAAGGAGATAGTAAATTAACCAATAGGTAAGTGAAGTACCATTAGGGCAATAGCCATTGGATTTGTATTGTCGTACACCTACATTTTCTTCTTCTTTTCTTCCTAAACATTATCACTATTCATTTGGTGGTGTTATTTTGTGGGTCTTTTTTTTTGGAAGGAACTTGTTTAAAAGCACATAGTTTGAAATTCTAAGAAATGGTTTGGATAAGAAAGCCAATTTTTACAAGTTTGTCATTTATTTAAATGCACTTTTGTTTGGTTTTGTATCCATAGGTGCTAAATCTAGGTATTTGTTCATATTCTCTGTACCATAAATAAATATATACACTCATAGTGGAAAAGAATTTTGGAAATCAAAACTGTATTAGACTATCTAGGAAACCAAATATAAATTGTAATAATAAAAGTTCCCCAAACACAAAATTCCAAAGAGTTTTAAACTATAAGCTTTGTTTATGTATGTATACATATGTATAGATATAGATATATATACACATTAAGATAGATATACACACATATATACATATATACACATAATTTTATACACACACACTCAACACACATATACACACACTGCTTACACACACATGCTCATATTTCATGCAGTTTCTTTTCTGTAGCTGCCTCTCTTTGTTTCCAACTTAGAACAATAATGATGAGATACTGAGGGCAGCCAATCACCTTTGGATTTCTGATCTGCCTTGAATGAAAAACTGAAACTATTTAAAAAGCCAAAAGGTGAAAATAGCAGACACATAGAAACAAGCATGTACAAACACACATACACACGCTCATACACCTATTTTACTTCTCCTAAAACTTGTCCTGGGACCTGTACACAGCACAGCGAACAACTGCAGTTATCATCCTCCTGACTTGGAAGCTAGCTTATCACCTTGAGTTTCAGAGGGTATCAGAACTACAACATTACTGTTCCTTGAAGATGCCTGTGGCATAAAGTACAAACTGTGGCAGGTAAAACCAGCCCTCCAAAGCCTTTCCTTTATCTCCAAGGGAGATGGATGTCCAATGGTGTTTGCAATTTAGAATAACTAATGACTTTTAGGAATAATGTCAGGCTGGAATCATCCTGGCTACCCTGTGTTTAGAGTAGAAGAGATGAGAAATAGGCAAAGTCCAGAGAACAGAGAGAAGAGACTATATAATGCGATGATTAAGCCATCAGCCTTTGGAGTCCAATAACAGATGAAAATATGGCTCTGCCACTGTTGAACTATTTTATCTTTCTGAGCCTCATTGACCTTATCTGCAAAAAAGATGATAGTGACAGGGCCTACTTCACGGGGTTATTATAGGATTAAATGAGATAAGGCATGTAAAGTACTTAGAGTCTCTGGCACATAATAAATCTTTAGTATACATTTTCAATAACTTAATATTTAAACCATAATTCCAGTGTATTGATCAGAACTACATACAGAAATAATGTTAGTTTAGGATCTGGGTGATCCTACTTCAAGTTCTTTATCCCAAATTAGACTCCCTAGAGGTTATAATGCTCAATACAGTGACCTATACATGGTATGCACTCAATCAATACTTGCTAAATGCATGCGTGAATAAACAAATGAATGACTGATTTAAACTTTCTGGGTCCTTAGTTTCCCTTGTATAAAATGGGGTTAGAATAATCTAGTCTTTATTCCATCACTGGGGTATTTGTATGATAAGTTAGCATAAAATGTCAAATTATTTGAGACACATATGTGCTTTATGTCCTAACAAAGTCAGGACGTATAAACTAAATAATAAGGCTCTGTAGACGGAGCTTGTGCTTAGACTTGTCATGTCTATGAAAACAAGGGAGTGGGAATCTGGGAAACATATTTTCTAAGATCTAAGTGCTTATCTTTAGTGAGGGGTTATTCAACCCAGAGAAACAAAGTACATGATGAGCAGTTAAAGACCATGAAGTCGCTGGCCTGCTCTAAACACTTTCTCCTTGCTCTTTTGAGAGCACCGTGATGTCTACTGTTGAACAGCTTGGAAAACATCTTTAACAGGGTCATGCAAACTGAAAAGGCCCCCAAAGTGCTTCACAGCAAACACATTTAGCTGTTATAAGGTTGACAACTTCACTGAAGTATAATTTTTCTGAGACAGAAAGATTAAAGTAGAAGACAGACACCTAAACCACAGGCCTGCCTCATCACTACCAGAACCCTGGAAAAGGTTCCATATCTCTCTATAAATCTAAGCTTTCACATCTATATAAAAGAGACAATTGTATCTAGCTTCAAATAAACCCTATACACATTTAAACTGGTGCTAATTTTTATTGTTCTATTATATCCTATCTCTTGACCCGGAAGTCTTTCTGTACATGGTACAGAAATTATGGAAACTTAAACTAACCGTTAATTCAGAGTTTCTCAACTTAAGCACAGTTGACATCTTCGGATGGATACTTTTTTGTTGAGGGGGAGTGTAGGATCTGTAGCAGCATCTCTGGCCTCTACCCATGAAGTGTCAGTAGCACACCTTAAGTCCTGACAATCAAAAGTTATCTCCAGACTTTGCCAAAAGACTCTTTGAGTGCAAAATCAACCCCGGTTGAGAACTACTGTCTTAAATGCACATAACTCAACACAAATCAGACAAGAGAGTCTCTTGAAATTGTTTCTATCTCTTACATAAACAGATAAACTACTGACCACCGGCTGCAACTGAGAAAGACTGCTGATAAGTAATATGAATTCTACATCTATCTTAGCTTTCAAAAATAAATTGCTTTTCTTTCCTGTTTTTCTTTCCAGTAAGATGCCATTCTTCACTATATGAATGAAAATGCCTTTTTTTCCCCCAGAAATCTGTATAGTTTGAATTTCACATCAGGAGACTGGCTTTCCTTATTAATCTCAAAGACTGACACCCACAGGAAAGATGAACTATGGGGTTGAACTGAAAAATTGTTAAACTTTGTGACCAAAGACTTTTCCCATGCACTCAGATAGCACTTCCATGGACATTAGCCACAGACCCAACATTAACCTAAAAATTGCTCATGGCCCTGTGGACACTCAAACACATACACACACACACACACACACACACACACACTGTGATGCAACTCAAAAGCAACTTTCCTCCACTGCTTTGTTGAACATCAGTTCTGCTTCCATTTGGGATGGATGGAGCCAAAGTCAGCAGAGAGAGAATCTGAAGTTGTGTTGATTTTTATTGTGCAAATGAAGGTAACTCAGCTAAAGGTCAGTTCTAAGAATAAACTGATAAGATGGAGGAGGTCCCTGGAGAAAGGGGACAATGAATCCTTTAAGTGGCCTGCAAGTGCTTTCACAGGGCCTCTTAACAGGAAGATTACCCCACCCTTCTCCAGGACAAGGCCTTGATAGCTGCTGGCCCAGGACACTTTTTAAAAAATCTTTATAAAGGTAAATTCCCTAAATAAAACAAAGATAACAGCCTAGGGGAACTTAAAAGTCTTTGCCCAATTAAGAACAAAATTTGTTCATAAACAAGAGGAATCGTTTTTAAAGGTCAGGAAGTTGGGGCAGAAAATAGATCCCACTTGGGAACTAAACAAAGGAGGGCAATAAACTGAATCAAATTTAACTTTTTTTTTTAAAGCTTGGCCAAATAATCTTAATTAGCTGCTCAAATTAACCAGTTTCATTAACTATTCTTCGCTTCTCTTTGACAGTAACCTTTACTTAAATATTCACTGATGATCATGACTAGCATTCATGACTAGCCATTCCTTCTCTATTTCTTGTAACGTGGAGATTTGGCATTTATTCTGTTATATGGATAGGATCGACTAGATCATTGAAACCCTCTAATTTTTTTCTTCTATTTGAATAATTATAGGATGTCTATCTCCCTCCTGGTTAGAAGCAACTGGAAAATTAGAGAACTTAGTTCTTTTGTGTCATTACATATTGAATATGACCATTTTTAATTAATCCTTATTTCTTCCTTTTGCACTTATTCTAACATATGGATTTTGCTCCAAGCTTTCAGTTAATATTAGGGTTCAGTATCTTCAATTATCTAAGACCTTCATAGTCCTGCTTGAGTCAAATTGGGCAAACTTAGCAGCTCAATGGCTTAAGATTTTATGGAAGAAATATAGTGGAATTCAGCAATCATCTCATATTCATTTTGGTAACATAGTATTGCTTTAAATGGAACCACTTTGAGGGCCATATATATCATTAAATTATGGATTACTCTCAAGTTACTTGGACGCAAACCAAGTAAAAGCCAAGAAATGAACAGCTCTCCTTGGGAAAGGTCATTATTTTTATTCCTTGTTGAGTATCATTAGGATACATCTCATTGTGAGATGTGTTCCCATCTACCCAGAGATAAAACTGTCATGATGCAGGCTTTCAGTTTGGCAACACACACACACACACACACACACACACACACACAATATGGGATGGGGAAGGGGTTATGGTTGACAGACAGATGAAATGGCAAAGGGATCCAGAAAATCTACCATACCCTAGTCCTAGGATGTTCTTCTTTGGGCCTTTTCTCTTAAGATAATGAATAATGCATGCTTTTACTTATTTGTAGTGGGAAGAAAGTGAGAGGAAATGAGGAAGAGCTTTTAGGAAGCAAAGGAAATGTTGACTCATACTCCCAAAACAGCAGAGCTTCTCAAAGTAAGATCTATAGACAATCCTCATCAAAATCATTAAAGATCCTAGCTCAAAATGCAGATTTCTTGGCCCTGCTTCATGTTTCTGAATCAGACTCTTTGAAGTTTGGGTGAAGAAATCTGCATTTTTACAAACACCAGTGCTGCAAATGATTTGTGTGCCTAATGAGTATTAAGAAATGCCGCTAAAAAGTTTGCAATGGAGATCACTGGGAAAAGAGTCTCCATTTCGATGTATCCAACAAGATGAGGAAAACAGACATTTCAAACAAATAAGCTCTGTGTTTGCATCACAAGTCTGTGATTATTAAAGTTTAAGGACTATTCTTTCAGCAGGGGTGGAGAGCAATAACCATTTCATCTAAAATCAGAATGATGAAAGCAATATAAATCAAACCTATTCCAGCAGGTTTCATTTGGTCTAATTTCTCTGCAGATATTAATCATTCTATAGTCTTGTACAAATGACATCTAACTCCATTGTAACTCAGAATGCTGAAGGCTCACTCTGATTCTTTCTCGAGTGTGTTATTTTGACAATATAAAAGAAAATAAATAAATTGGAACAGTGGGCCATCAAGATTGCAAGACAACAACAATACCAAAACATTAAAGAGAGAAATGGCCCATGCTAAACCTATAACCCAGCATGCAAATTGGCAAAAACATTTATCTGCCACAGAGTCACCAGGGAGAAAAAATAAACTTTCTTCATTTTTCCTTTGAAAATTGCTATGTCAAGTGGAGATGACAAAGAATTCCTCCTAAAAGTTCACAGAACAATCTTATTAATTCTAGTAAAGATCATCTGGAAGACCAAGGTTAGTCAAATTCCACAGCATGGTATCTATTGGAAGAAAATACCACCATTCAAATACTCAAATCTACACTATAGTAGACAGAAAGCTGGAAGGTTGAAATTGTAGCAAAGGAAAATGTATGAGAATCAAAGTTTGGCTTCCACTCTGAGAGCTAGTGACAAGTAATTTTGCAAAACACAATGTATGCCTTTTCTTTTTCTCACTGGAGCATGTTCTGGTTGGCACAGACAGAGATACTCTAAGAAGAATCTAAAGCCCAGGAATGCAAAGTAATCCAGAAACACAAGCAGTGGTAATGAAGAGGGCCCAGAATGAGCAACACACCTGTGCCTATGGATAAAGCTTCCTCTGAATCACACAAGGCTAATTAAAACATGAAAAAGTCCATGTCAGCTCCCTTTAATAAATGTGTCACCCCAAAGAGAATTGGTTGAAATAGACATAACTGTGCAGGAATAAAGAGCAAAGGAAATGCTTATGATTTGTGCATTTTCCCCCTTTTATTTTAATTCACTATGCATGCATTTCCAGTAAGATAACTGTGCCATAATTACAAAGGACAACATCACTGCATATTTTGGAAGCCACTTCACTTTGTTGCTTTTGTGACCACATCTCAGTGCAATTTTTCTTAGCAGGAGGAGGAAGAGCACACTACCATATGATCTAGAAGTTTTATGTTCCTGTCTTCCTCTTTTCCTGCTGGACATGGATCACTCCCCCTTTCTCATAGTAGGTCTTTATGTTTCTGACTTCAAGAGACCCACATATCCTTAGGGAATGATCTCCCCAAGCTCACTGGATTTTAACATCGCACGATTTCCCAGGAGGCAATCTAAGTTGGGAATCTATACGTGATTCCCCATTCATTTGACCCATTTGATGCTATTAGTTTCTTTATAACAGCAATTTATGGCCCTTGTCATAACCAATGCTCAAGAAGCAAACCACATATATTGTTCTGTTCAGAATTGAACTAAAAATTCTAAAAACTATGTTAACTTCAGGGAAAGAGGCCAGATTCACAGTGACTGCCAGGGCTACTAGCGCATCTAATCCTGTAACTCACCCAGACCTCATTTCCAACGTTGCAGGCCACCTGGACCTCACCTGATAACTCCACTCAGACTAGGACTGAAGATTTCCGTGTGCCTGATGCCTCCATAGAGTCTTTTACTGGCCGGGTCTATATCCACCTCTATATCAACACCCACACAAGTGAACAGCATGTTGTTGTCTTAGCTATTTGGACTTTTTACCATGGGGTGGGTGCCAGCCAGAGCTGGCCCAAAATAAAAAAGCTGTTGTTGTTTTTGTTTTAAACAGATTTCCTACTCCTAGTTTTATTCACTAGGGGCATAAAGAATACCTGAGCAGAAAAATTTCATGACAGTTCAGGTGCTGAAGGAACAGTGTCATGAACACTTTTTTTGCAGTGTTTAATTTCCTGTTTAAAGTATGTAGTAGCAGTATTGAGTTGACTGCCAACTCAATTCTCCAGTTCTTACTAGGATGTCTCTCTATTTTGACGCCATTACAGTCAGGTCTGAAATTTAAGGAACTTGGCACTTTGGCCATTTTAGTTAGACCCCAAACTCTTTCACAGCACTTTCAGTGGGACCACAATAGTCATTTGACCAAAGTGAGTTTGAAGACATTTTCCCCAAATTCAACTTCTCCTTGACCCATTAAGCTCTGTGATTCTTTGCAGGATCTTCTGTCATTAGGATGATGGTATTTTGATGTACTATCAAGAAACATTGAAAAGAATGAAAACATATTGATAGGCTTTATAAACAAAGCTATGTTGTAGTTAAGATTGTATATCCACTAATATATTAATACAGAAAAGAACACCACTTAAATTCGTAAATTATAATTCTCTTGACAACTCAACTCCCCAAAGAAATTTTCTTTTTCACTTATGTAAAACTTTAAACTTCATTCAAACCTTCACAACAAGAAAACATAGGCTGAGTCTGTCATCTGCATGTGAAGGCAGGAATTATAAAAATTCAGAAAGATATTCATTTACTAATGGGCAATAATAACAGAAATCAAGATAGAACCTCTTACATGATAAATGTGCATCAATAAAAGATTTCAAAAGGAAGAAATTAATCATTATCTTTTCTTCCTACAGACGTCATCCCGTTGCCTTTATTACCTGTGATACATGTACACACACGTGCGCGCACACACACACACACACACACAATAAAAAAATTAGAAGTGCTTGGCAAACAATTAATAATTGACAAATTATTTTTTCGGTTACCACTGAAATCCATGAGGAATGCTGAAAATAAAAACTGGTCTTTTAACCTTCATTTCGCACAAATCTATGAAAGAGCTATTGATATAGAATTCAGAGTCACATGGATGGATGGATGGATGGCTATTAACAGGTTTGGTATTTTTTTTTTTTTTTTTGGCTGTGTCTATACAGGTCACATATGTCATCAAAAGAGTTACATTAGAAAGCCAAAACCTTAACTTTGGAGCACCAGTTACCTGGTTGAGTTGTTACAGACATCATAAAAATGACAGAGCTATAAATCCTAGTATGGACACAGCCAAACCCCAGAATCCCAAAAGCAAACAAAACTGGCTAGAAGCAAGTAACAGTATAGCATTGTGATTTAAAATTTCTATGAGAAATTATTAGGAGGTGTGTGGAATACAATTTCCTTTAAAACAAAAAAAAATGCTGGACCCTCATTCAAGTACTGTGTGTTGCTCTTAGTTCCCCAACTACACAGGAATACGGGGAACTTGATGTGGATTGTGTGGAAAGGCCACATCGCTAAAACGTGGGCAGTAAGAACTCTGCAAACATTGAGAGAAGGGCAAAAATTAAGTTCGGGGTAGAAAAGGCTGAGTGTAGGGTCATTTTTGTGGATATGAACTTTTTTTAAGACAAAGAACATTCGACTAGTTCTACATACGCACCCTCTCCTAATGCAGAGAAAGAGCAAAGCAGTAAAATGGAGCCTGAGGATGTTAATTTTGAAATCAGGAAGACAATTTGTGGATGATGAGGGTTATTCAATGTTAGAAGGATGTTACTGAGAGCCTGGGAAGGCTTCCCAGGGGAGTTTTAAGAAAGAGGCAGAGGCTGGTCTGTCGGAAGTGCTCTACGAGGGTGCTGCCGGGAGCAGGCGCACAGTCCTTGGGATGTCCAGGCCCTGGCGTCATGTGCACTGTGTGTATGTACATACTCAGTTGTGCTTGTGTTGCACAAATACTCATGCAAACAGAGTCGATATAAACTGGCACATATAGAGTTGAATGAAAAGTCATATAAATCTGCCATTCCCCCCACTTACCCAATAAACACAAAGAAAAAGCAAAATTAAAAAAATCCCAAACATATTGCCATTGGGCCAAATTCTTTCTACCATATCCTCTTTTCAAAGGAGGGAGGTAGAAGAGGAGAGAAAAAAAAAACCCACTTTGGGATAAATGACACCCAAGGCCTCTCAGCTACTCCTATGTAGCTGGCTTCATTATATAGAAGATATTTAGCACATGGGACCAAGTTAACAAACAAACATACAACAAAAAAAGATTTTCTTGTATTTCCACATCCAGAAAGAAATCTACCCTGTGGATTTACATGTTAAGGTGAACTAGGTAAAGTAGGCAGTAGTGTATCGATGGACTATTGTGTTCTAACAAATATGTTATCGTTAGTTGTGATTTTTTTCCTTTAAAATACGAATTTCTTTTAGGAGGTTTATTTCAAAATGGGGACTCATTTTTTTTTTTTTCTTTTCCCACCCCCCAGCCCTCCCCTATAGATGATACTTCCGTAAGAGTTCAGATTGCCAAGGATGTTTTCTCTCGGGGAACCGGTCTGGAATTTTGATCTTTAGAAAATCCTGGATGCATTTCTCCAGCTCCTCCTCAATGGAGAGCTTTTCTTTAACGGCTTTCTTTTTGCTGCTCATGTTTGACTCCCTGGAGCCGGAAGTCAGAGTCCGGAGCAGATCGCTTTTCCGCCGCATCTCTGACTGCTGGATCAGCTGGACCGGGCCCTTCTTGATGGGACGGTCCAGAGTCTGGATGTTGGTCTGACGTGTCACAGGCCCACAGATGACTGTCTCCTGGGGAGAGCTGGCCTCCGACTGGCTGTCGCAGCTGGAGGTGGAGAGGTCGTTGCAGGATGTGCCGCTCTCCCCTTCTTTGTCACCCTTGCCGTTCTTGCAGCAGCAATCGCAGTGCGAGGATGACCACCTGGAAGGCTCACCTGCAAGGGAAGCACAGGGTCCCAGGGATTAATGCCGGCCAGCTCAGCGTGCAGCAGCAACACAGCACTTGAACACACGCACACAAGCACCACAGAACAATGCTTTTAGATGAACTGGGGTGGCACACAGCTTGGGCTGCAAAATGAGCACCCCAAAGCCAAGTCCACCAAAGGGAGGAAACAAATAATGGTACACTGTGTAAGAATAAAGATAGTATAATGCTTCAGCCCATAGGCACTGGAGTCAGGAATACCCAGCTACACCATTGATAAAACTTGTTACCTTGGCAGGTCCCTTAAATTTTCAAAGCTTCAGTTTCCTCACCTGTGGGATGAGGATAATTTCCCACAACCTAGAGTTATAGGGAGGATTTAGATACGTCAAGTGAAATTCTTAATGCCGTATGAGACACACAGGAAGCACTCAGTATATGCTCACCAATTTCCCATGGCTGATGTTGAACCTGAATCCAAAGCTCCATGTGACAGGAGTCAGACAGTATAGGAGGAGGCCACCAGAGTGGAATGACAGTGACAGTAAAGGAGGGCTGACTCTGTGCACGCTCCCATCTGACCTCTATGCGCCTCTCATCCTGATGGTCCTCATGATAATTCTACAAACTCATTTGTTCCACTTTCAGCTTATCATACAAGGAAACTGAGACTCTTCCAGGGTTTAGAAAACATGCCACCATTTGCACAACTGGGAGGTGGCAGAGAAGGGATTTCAATATAGATCTCCCAAATGCCATAACCATGGCCATTAACTATTTTATACAATTTCCTTGTCAGTAAAATCCCTGCTTCTACTTCAAAATAATGTTCAAACTTTAACTTTCCTTTGAAGTTCCTGTTTATCTCTCCCCCACTCTGAGTTATGGTTATATTTTGTAAGTACATCTACTATGCACGTATCACATCATAATATAAGTCTTTTTTACTTTATGCATCTCATCTACTAGACCATGAGCTCCTTAGTGAGCACATAGTGAAGTATCCATTGTTGTAATCCTACCAAATGGCCCAGGGAACAATGTAGAAATTCAACCAAGGACTGTATCCTGATAATAACTTTTATGTACCTAGATCCAGCCATGCCTGAAGGTAGTATTGTCAGTGGGCTTTTCAGTTATGTGATACATTAAGTTCCCTTTTATTTTTAAACCAGTGTGAGTCCCTCTCCCCGCATTCCCCTGAGTCTTGTCTCATAATACTACATTCAGCAATTCAGAGGCATAGAAGTTTTTCAGGTACACGGTTAGTGGATCCATGCACTAGAAAAATCCACCATCATGGCACAAAGCAACTTCCTAAACCTAAGTCACTGTACCCAATCTCCCACCCTGTGAACAGCCACAGTCTTCCTGGAGTCATAAATTTAATACTATTTATTGATTATATATAATGTGCTGGGCACTTCATATAGTTCTTTGCACTTAAGCCATAAAAGATAAAGGTAAACAAATTCCTTTTATGATACTGATATCAAGGATAATGTAGTATCTTTATATGTTTTGAAGGAGATTCAGTTTTAATTTATGCAGTATCTTATTCTCAAAAATAATAGGGCACATTATAACAGGATCCTACTCTATTGCCATTTCTAATATGGTCAAAATAAAGGAAACTTAGAATGGAAAGTATTAGGAAAATTATGTCCTGGCTTCTTGTATAATGCCTGTCCTTTACATCTGCAGTCCCCAGCCCCCGGGCCTCAGACTGGTACCAGTCTGTGGCCCGTTAGGAACCAGGCCATACAGCAGGAGCTGAGTGACGGGCAATTAAGCTGAGCTTCGTCTGTATCTACAGCCGCTCCCCATCACTCACATCACCGCCTGAGCTTTGCCTCCTGTCAGATCAGCTGCGGCATTAGATTCTCACAGGAATGCAAACCCTCCTGTAAACTGCGCATGCGAGGGATCTAGGTTGCAGCCCCTTATGAGAATCTAATGCCTGATGATCTGAGGTGGAGCTGAAGTGATGGTAGCGCTGGGGAGCAGCTGCACATACAGGTTATCATTAGCAGAGAGGTTAACAGTGTAGTAATACTAGAAATAAGGTGCACAGTAAATGCCAACGCATTTGAATCATCCCCAAACCATCCCCCTCCCCCATCTGTGGAAATATTGTCTTCCATGAAACCACTCCCTGGTGGCAAAAAGGTTGCGAACCGCTGCTTTGCATATTAAATGATTTAACATTTATAGCAACAATATAATTTTTTCCAGAGGGATTAAAAATAAAATTCCTACAAATCACAACTCCAGAAGCATCTCTAACTTATGCCACCTCCTAAAATGTGACTGAGTAATCATTGTATTTATATAGCCATTAAATGAAATGCAACAATCCAATTAGCCAAAAGGAGTCACAATAGCAGTAATGTTCTAGTTATCTCAGGCTATTACAAATAAATATCTTCCATGCGACAGAGAAGCTGTTCAGTATGTACCAGCTGGTGACTGAATCTATCAGCAATAGAAAATGGCTTCTGTCTGCCAGCACGGATTTGGAGAGGATTGTTTTTCACCTTCAGTAGGCAGGATCTGCTTCTGCCTCCCAAAACTTGGCAAACCCTGCGCTAATATGACTCAACTGAGAAGTGGTTCCAATGAATTGGGCTAAAGAAAAGTAATCACATCAAACCAGAGCTGATCTAGTTTGATCTTTTTTAGTAACTTCAGAAATTGAATGTTTCCAACCCATGGAAATGATAAATATTTGAGACAATGGATATGCCATTAATAATTACCCTGATCTGGTCGCTGTACATTATAGGTATCAAAACATCACTGTGTAACCCATGAATATGTACAATTATTATTTGTCAATTAAAAATTTTAATTTAATTTAATAATAAATTGAATTTAGCTTATATAAAAAGAAAGAGGAAAAGGGGAAGACAGAAAGGAGAAGGAAAAGAAATACATGCTGGGATATACCTACCTGTTACCTTAAAGCAAGATGACAAAATATTTTGGCCATAAACCCCGCTGAACTAGAAGAAAAGCAAGCCCTGTGTCTTTCTGCCCAAGAGTTGCCTTCCTCATAGCAAAGTAATTTCATTCAATGGACTTCAGAAGGAAACCTTATCCTTCTCTAAAAGCCACCATGCTATCACGTGAGGGATCTCCATTTATTCCTGCAGAGAACTGCACAAAGCCCTCCCCGCATGCCAAACCAGGAACCAGGCGCTCATGCAGCTATGTCCTCCCTGAACTGCTGGGATGGTCATGTATTTAAATGTCAGCTGGGATCCTCCAGCTTCCAGACGAATGGAAGTATTACTTTCTACTTATTCTAGGCACTATCACTACGAAAGGAAATTGAACAACTTGCTTTTAGTGTAGCCTGTCATGCTACCACATGCGTTAAGATTTTATGAGACTATTTGAATGTTTTAGTATTTTGGCAAGGTAATTCCTAAAGATGGCTTCTGGAATTTACATATGATATTCAAATCAAGGAAAAAGATTGGACTAATACAGTCCAGCTGGGGTACTGTATGAAGAGTCATTGTGAAATCTGAAAAATAATCAAACGTGACAAGATAACCACCCTGTTTCTTTTTTGGAAGCATTTTCTGCCTGACCACCTCTTCCCAACAACTTAACCACAAGCAACGAGATTTTAAATCAGAACACGGAAGTGACACGTGTGAGCTCCAGACCCCCTTGCCCGCGCATTCCCACTGCGATGTACTCGTAAGTTCTGGAAGGTGTGGAAATACCTACCAAAGGTCAGTTCTATAACTCAAAGTACTCTAGAATCCCCCCAGTTATAGCAAATAACGATCCCATAAATACCTTGATACTTCAAACTGCAACATACTTTTGCTTCCAATTTGCTGAGGTTTCAATACTGGATGGAATAATTCTCTCCATTTGGGGAGAAAATAAGTTACAATTGATTAGTCAGATGTGGGAAGCAAACCATTTCATTCCAAAAAAAGTCAGATTTATTGATATTAAAAAAACAGAAAATCTATTGCCTTTGGGGGTGGGGAAGTTATTAACTAGTAGCTAGTCCAAGAGCCTAATAGTTCTACCTTATTTTTCAATAAACCATTGCTCAATTTATGGAATATTACATTGTTTTTGGTGCCTGGCACTTAATAGAGGTTTGAAAAATGTTTGATGAATAAATGAATGAGCCAAACACATATGTTGAATTGTATTAGGTTGATAACATGGCAGAGCAGATCTCAGGCTCTAGAGTCGGGGCCCACAATTTGTCAGCTGTGGGACCTTGGATAAATAATTTCATCTCTCTGAGCTTTGGTCTCCTCATCTGAAAACTAAAGCTACTTAATAGTATTTTCTTCACAAGGCTTGTAAGAAAATTAAATATGATAATTAATGAGCTAATTAATGTAAATTTCATGGTTTGTGGCACACAATAAGCTTTCCTTCCATTCACACATATTTGTTCTACTGTAAGCCAGACACTATTCTGCATAAACAAACCAAATCAGAAGCATGCTATATACTCTGTTACGTTTCCACCAATATACTACGTAACTAACTCTTAAGTCAGGCTGAAGTAGCATAATAGGAAAGACATTGATGCTACAGCTGGATGCATTAGGAAAATGTTTACCAAGTACTTAGTAATGTCTTACCTGGCATGGGAATGGCAAGTGAAAAATACATACTGTGTCTGGCTCATTGTGTGTGAGCACAGGATGTTTTTGGAAGGAAGGAGTCTTTAGAGGGTAGTGCTTAAAATTTCACAAATGGATGAGTCCTTCGGGATGAATATTTGCTTTAAAACACATCAAGTAAACTTAAATCCAGAAATCCAGAAAAGGGAAGAATTTGTATTTTGGATTAAATGGGGAGGGGCAGGAAACTCAGTTGTCCCAAGTTCTCAAAGCATCAAATCTTCAAGCATTTCACAACTTGGAAAAACTGAGGACCAATCAAGCAAATTGTATGATTGCACCTGGCCCCCTTCCAGTACCTTCCTAACTGTGGTAGTTCTTACTGATAAAGAAGAAGTAAAACAGGAAAGATTACAGAATATTTCTCCCCTATGAAAAATTCAAGCAGAGCTGAGTGAAACATGACTTAGCAAACTCCCAAAGTGCTTATGCATTTTTAAAAGAGGCAGCTCTGCAATCTACCCACACTTCAAATTCTCCACCTGCTAATGGCTGTGAGCACAATGCACATCATTTACAGCAACAGCTGGGAAAACTGCTTTCCGCTGTCTTTTCTGTCAATGATGTAGGAGCCTGCCAGTCTGGGAGCTGGGTGGCCAGATTTAATTTATGGAGGCTGCTGAAAGACTTTCTTGGTCTCCCAGTTGAAAAGCCAGTAATGGCCAAATTGATGTTTTTATAATTCTGCTAACCCTGGAAAAGATATTGCACAGTGGAGACTGGGAATAGGCAGGCTGTGCGAGCTTCTGAGAAAAATGCATCATCCAGCTTGACAACCATCAGTTCTTGCTTGAGGTTGACCTTTTTCACTCGTGGACATTTGGCCTTGCCCAGGGCCAGCTGCAGCTCCTTGTTAACAGGTGGTGAGTGTGGGCAAGAGCAGACGGTTAAACCATCCATGCTTCTCTCAGAGCCAGTCAGGAGAACAGGGAGAATTTCACAGAAGTAATTGTTCAGACAGATAATGGAGGAGTGAAAATGCAAAAGAAGTGACACTGAAGAGACAAAGATGACTGCAGGAGGCAGCTACCACCCGTAAGTCTGGGGAAACAAGTAAAAGAGGATGCAGTTAGTAGAAGTTAAAAGCTTCGAAGTGGCATGCCGGGAAGGTGCGACCCAGACATCTGAGGAAGGCATGCTGCCCTGCTGGTGCTGGTATCTCTGAAGGAGCCTGGCTCTGAGGATTCAAAAAAAAAAAAAGGAAAAGAAAACTGGAACCACTTGCTTTGGGGGTAAATAAAAGCTGGGTTGATGCTAATAGGAGCAGCAGGGAAGCAAGGAGTCCCCCTCATCAAGTCTTACAGCCTTCCTCTAGCACCCCTTCTGATAGAACGCAACAGGAAGCCAACAGAGCAAAAGAGAGGTGCGCTTGCAGCCCCAGGGGCACGGAGCACAGAGGGGTGGGTTTGGAGCTGAAGAGGACACCTTAATTAACCAGCACACTGACCCTGCCAGGGATGCAAAAGAAATCAAAGACATTCTTGACCTGCTGGAACACGAGCTCCTCTGGAGGAATTAGGAACTGGAAAAAGAAAAGAAAACCATCGCCTCCTTTTGGTTCCTGAGTCACTGTCCTTTATTATGCCTCAGGGTTTTGTATTTGTCTTCCCTCTGCAGGCAACACTTATCCTGCCACTTCCCACCTGCTTAGCTCTTTCTCACCCTCAAGGACTTCGCTGAAATTTTACTTTCTCGAAGTAGCCTTACCTGTCTTACCCCCCACCTCAATTTAAGCTAGTCCTAACCTCCTGCCCATCGCTTTCATGACACCATAATTCTGGGTGTGTTTTCTGGGTCATTTGTTTAATGTCTGTTTTCCACAGTAGAATGCGAGGGATGCGTTTGTTTCCTTTTGAATTCTAGTGCACACTCCAGGGCACACACAGGTCAGGGAGTCACGGTGCATAGCAGTAGGTGCTCTGTGACTATCTGCATGCTCAATGAATGGGAGAGGACATGATGATATATATAGAAAGTAAAGTTTAGTTTAGAGTGTGTGTATGTCCGAGTAAGAGAGTAAACGTTCCACCCTCCCCCCGCCCAAAAAAAAAAAGATTGAAAATTCTGATCTGTAGAAGTCATTAGAATGGAAAATATTAGGCATATCACTAGATACTTAATACAAATGTGACAAAAACATGCTGACTGACAGAGATAATGGCAAAATCCACAGGGCTATTCAGGATTTTTAAAGTGTGTGTATATAAATATAAATATATATATATGTGTGTGTATATATAATATATAAATTGATCATCATTCATAGTGATTTGTCAATACAAAAATCCTTAAAAGCATTATACAACTTAAGTAAAAATTAACTTTCTTAACCATTCAACCCACAGTCTCTATTTGCATAATTTTTCTATTTGCTATTGCTCAGACGTACTCCCCCAGCTCAGGCTTCTTACCTGTTAGGTTTTAGAGCAATGCAGTGTTGCTGTAAAGCAAGAAAACCAGAATTTTGACTCCCTGGGTTACTGCCTTGCTCTTTCAAGTGTTCCTTGATGACACATTTATTCCATTTCCCAAGTCCTTTTTTTCTTTTATCTTGCTTTCTTCTTCATTTTATTTCCTCATCTTAGCCTCAGCGTTTTTTAGCTAAGATCACACATGATTACTGCTACCCCAAAAGTGCTCACGTGCCTACTTCAAGTTCTGCGGGCCTCTTGACTCCCTTTTCTACTTTGTCCTCGTCATCCTAGTGACTCCTCTTTTCATTTTTCTTCACCAGCTTTTCATAAACTACAAAGTTTCTTCCAAAGCCTGCAATTACTCTCCATTAATATCTAAGCATCTTCTGTCCCTTACCCTGGAATGTATATATAATACCTTCCCTTACTGGACGAAGGGAACAAACAAACTTTCTTTTTCTTCAGGGAACTGCTCCTTCCGTATTCCACGCTGACCTGAAGGGACTGTCAACCACAGTTCGGCCTGGCTGCAGGGGGCACACATAGCTTGCATTTGAACAGACTCCTCCCACCTCCTAACCATAGTGGGTGATGCAGGCTTGGGCACGTGACCCGGGCTGGGTGAATCCCAGTCCTCACTGGGACTGTTCTGCTGGGATATACGGGTCACATGTGCTCTGTGACATGGGCGGCTGCCGTGCTAGGTGTACGTGAGTCCACGGTAGATCTTCCAAACCACTTGGAGAGGACATTGATTCAGAGAGAAGCCCAGTGAAACAGCCAAGGCTGAGAAATAGTGAAGAGACGGAGACCTACATCTAGCAGTATCTTAAGTGGGCCCCATCCCTCGGTTTATAATTTTATAAGCCTAGAAATTTTCTTTTTGCTTAATCTAGTGTGAATTAATTTTGTGTTATAACCAGAATCTTGAACACCACATCAAATTCATATAAGTGCACTTAATATCTGTTTAATTTGATCTTTTCATCCTGGAAGCACCTATGCAATTCTAGCACTAATGTTGGTCAGTGCTTTAGGCAGCAGGCACTATTACTATTGCTAAGTTACTTTATAGATGATTTGTTTCTTCTCTGGAATGTTAACCCTTTTGCTACATTAGTCCCAAAACATTTGACTAATACTCTGAAGAGACATACTAAGTCTCTTTTGCTACCTGTTGTGCATAATGATTCCAATGGTGAATAAGGTAACTGCTATCCCTCTAAAACCAGACACTTAGCATAATAATAATAACAGGTATCATCGATTGAGAATGCCCTAAGTACCTGCCATTGTGCCCAGCACTTTACATAATCTAATCTTCACAATAATCCTATCAGGTGGATGCTACTCTTTTCTTTTCATGGAAGAGGAAACTGTACCTGAGATTGGTTAACGACCTGATCCAAAGTCGTAAGATCGACGAGTGGCAAGAATTCAAACCCAGATCCTTTTTAATACAAAGCTCTGCTTTTCTTTGTGGACATGGTATCCAATATCATGAAAATGGTCTGCAGGAGAGGTTTAAAAGTCGTAACAGGGTGAAAGCGTTAAGTATTGACTTTAAGACATGACTGTCTCAAGGATTCCAGCCTTTCCGTAACTTCTAAAAGCAACCGACTAATTGAATAACTTAAAAATCCAAGCTTTTTTAGATCTCTTGTCCTTATATTTATACATGAAATTTAAGTTCCTTTCCCCTTGCCCGTTGGAAATAACTGAAAATGACTCGAAGGGTAAAGTATCACTGGTACTCTCCCTGGTGTGTCGAATATTCCACTTCCCTCCCCCATTGTTCAGTCCTACCAGGGCTGCCTTGATAGCAGTCGGCAGTGTTTCAAGTGTGCACTTAATTAGCTCATGAAAGAAGCTTTTTGCTCATTAATCAAGATATAATATTTGCTAATACTGCTTAATGAATATTCAACAACAAACCAGTATGTGATACCTCCTCAGAAGGGGGGGGGGCGGGGGGCGGGAAGGGGGAAACCACAATGATCTATAGTTTATTGGCAAATACAAAATTATACTTCTATTGATCCTCCTGGTTAAAAAAGTCAAACGAACCCATAGCAATTGTTCCAGAGCTAGGGAACCCTGTGAATTTTATGAAAAACATGGACGAAATAGAACTGTCTTAAAACATTTATAAGTCATAACTTCCTCTGAGGGAGTCAGGGTTGACCAGAAAACCGTAAATGCATGAGAAGTGTGGCCATGAGGTGGCCAACCAGGACACTGATGCAGAGGCTCTCTGTTGGCAGGCCCAGACGACCACAGCAGTGGTTTGCAAACAGAATTGCAGAGTGTGAGACCGAGAAGAGACCCCATTTTCCTCACAGTGAGCAACCACAGCCTGGAGAGGGAAATGGGCATACCAGTAAGTAGCAGAGCCTTACTGGTTGGACCACTGTTTGGGACCACACCAGGGACACGACTGGGAAGGTGTGGAGCCACATGGGCAAAAGGTAGATACATCAAAGCCAGCTGCAGAGGATTTCATAACAGTCTATCATAGGGAAAACAAAGGAAAATCTCTCAGAAGATTCCATTGTTGAGTACAATGAATATGAGCACAGGACAGAGTTTGGAGAAAGAAGATTACTGGAATATGACTACATGTCTAATGTCCAGGGGTTGGGGGTTATGTAATAACAGTGATCTGTGTTTATTGAGCACCTATCCTATGCCAGACATGTTACTTATATCATCTCATTGAATCCTCACAACCAGTGAAGGGAGGTAGAAATAGGAATTACAATGCCTAATTCTTACCTTCTAGGTGCCAGAGAGGCTGACATTCCATCATAGAGATTTACTCGTAATCAACATCTAAAAGGCCTTATTTTTAACAGCATATATCCCTGGCAGAAGAATAAATCTCAGACATGTCAGTATGAATTAGTTTATCACAATGCTTGGGCCAGACAGAAGAGGAAGGTTGCAAACTCGCCTTAGTGAGCGATGCCTGGCAAATGGCAGCATTAAAAAAAAAAAAAAAAAAACATAACAAAAACAAGAACAAACTGATGAACAATGAGCAGCTACCATGTGTCATGTGTGCTACTAAATGCTTTATAACAATTTAATTTTCTTCTAATAACACTAAGTCAGGGTGTCTCAACCTTGGCACTACTGACATTTAGGCTGAATAATTTCTTGTGGGGCTGTCCCATGCATTGTAGGATACCTAGCAGCATCCCTGGCCTCCATCCACTCATGGCCAGCAGAACCTCCCTCAGTGAAGGCAAATACGAATGTCTACAGATACTGCCAAATGTACACTGAGGGGTAAAATCACCTCCAGTTGAGAACCATTGATTTGAGATAAATATTCCTGTTTTATTGGTGAAGAAACCGAATTTCAAAAATGTTATTAATTTGCCCTAGGTCACAAAGCTAGTAGAAGGACAAAACAGGCTTTGACTTTTGGTAGATCTGACTTCAAGATTAATGCCTTCTGTCACTATGCTATGATCCGCCAGTGAAGTGCTGCCTTCTTGACAAGAGCTTATCAGGCAAACACCCAACCATTCCATTTATAAGTTCCAAAATAAGCCCAGTGAAAGGAGATGAAGGAAATTGAGTTGTCCTTTCACTTTTCATGAAATGGAAAGAACTTATCATTTTCATTTTCGCCAGGCTATCATCAGATGATAATGGAATAGAAAGACTTACAGAATTTAGCAGCTCTGCCAAAACATGTATCTCTGCCCATTAGCCACTAATTAATTACTATTCTTTTAATTAGGATTTCAAAATGGGACGAAGGTGAAGCTAACCAAAGGTTTTACCCATATAGTCACAGGCTAAATTAATATTATGTAGTAATAATAATAGGCAACATTGAGTGTTTATTACATGTCAGGTGTTGTCCTAAGCACTTTCCTTGCAGAAGCTCATTTGAGATTTACAACATCCATATGAATTAGGCTCCACTGTCCCTCACATTTTTCAGAAATGCAAACTAAGGCATAGAGAGGTTAAGCAACTAACCCACAGTCTTTAAGAGACAGAGCCATGATGCAGACTGCTGTCTGAATGCAGAATTCCCTTTGGGAAGCAGACAGTAAAGCCCAATGGTTCAGAGCTTGGGCTTTGAACCAAAGACACAGAGATGGACCACAGCTCTGGTGGCCATTTGTAGTTTCTTTGTTGGAAAACATTGGAAATAATACTTCTCTGGTAGAAGAATGAGAATTGAATGATATGATTTGCCCAATCTCTGAAGTAGGCAACCTAGGAAGAAGAAGAGGCTGTGTGGGGGTGAGGATGAAGGTAATGAGTTCCATTTGGAAATTATGGAGGGCCTGTAGAATACTCAAGCTGGTTAATTCTGGTCTCTCTTCTTATAAACAGTATCTGAAATTCCCTTTCTCCACGCTTCTCTTGTAATTCCACAAAGATCCCTTTGTTTCAATAATTCTGAGTGACGTGCACACGTTCACACAATTATGCAGAGCAGCATGGTGCAAAACAGAAAATTGACCTCAGCAAAATAAATGCAGGATACCTTACATTCTTGCAAGAAACTTACTTCTACTCTTGTGCTAATTTTGATTTTCATTAGACTGTAAGTTATAAGTTCCTGGAAAGTAAGTTCCCATTTAAAAGAGAGTCCCTGGCTGAAAATTATGTCCCTTTCACTTTGACAAAGATTTGAAAAGAGCCATGACTTGACAGATGATGAGAAATTATGGCAACTGGAATTCATAAAACACTTAACATATTAAAAAACCATTTCCATTCACTGCACCTCATTTAATCCTCACATTCATTCACTCAGCACTCAACTAATATTTGGTTTCTCTGACTGACACTCTCTAGGCAATGGGTACACAGGGAGATTATATTCTAATAAGAAACATAAACAATATGCAAGTAAAAGATAATAAAATTTCAGGTAGTGAGGGCTGCAAAGAAAATAAAACAAGATAATACTGTGGAGTGAGTTGAAGTGAGAGGGTTACAGGCAATGGTTAGGGCATTCAGATGACACCTCCAGGTGATGTTTTAGCTGGGACTAATATCCAAAAGAAGCCAACCTATGAAGATCATATAGAAGTCATTGCAGGTAAAAGGAACGGCAGATGCAAAGGTCCTGTGGTAGGAATAAGATGACATATGTAAGGAACGGAAAGAAGACCTGCATGGATCGCAGTCTGCATGGATTCTGAGTGTGGTCAGAAAGGAGGAAGGGTAAAAGATGAAATTGCAGAGGGAGACAGGAGCTAATTCACACAGGTCCTCAAAGACTACAGTTGGAAGTTAGACTTTTAAACCAGGGCAATAAGAAGAATGGTTTGATCAGGGGAATTACATGATTTAACTTATGTCAAGTACAAGCTTACTCCAGCTGCTGTCTAGAGAATAGATTATAGGTGAACAAGAATGGAGGCAGGGGGACCCATTAGGGGCCCCTTACAGATGTCAAGGCAAGAGATAATGGTGAGTTCTAGGAGTGAAGATGGAGAAGGCGGACTTTCTGACATAGATTTCCTTATTCCTGTTTTATAGATGAGGAAAGTAGGCTCATGGAGTAGCCATCCCAATAAATCGATTGTTCCAATCTTCAACAAAGATCAGTTTGTCAGAAGATGCTCCCACTGCCTCCAGCTCCTGTATATCCTGTATACAGAACACTTACTTGGTTAGTCCTTCTGCTGATCTGCACCTGCTGGGGTTGTTTGATTGACTCCACAAACTAGAGCCTGGAGTTTAATTCTACAATCAGGAATCATTACATTGTTTGTAAACAATGACAGACTATGATAAATATGCATTCTGGTTAATTACTGCCTTTCCATGTGCCGTCTTCACTTTCTCATTTCCATCATCCTGTCACAGCCTAATACCTGATTGTGCGTTCTCTGCAACAGGGAGAGAAAAAATAGCTGCAAACACATTGAAATGCAAGAAGACAGCCCTGTACCCTGACGGGTTCTTGGGAACGGGAGGCAAACCTGAAGTTCACACACTGTTAAAAACTAACCGGTTTTCCGTGTGTTCAGCTTGGTATCATTCCTTTGCTTTGTACATTAGTTTTTTATTCAAGGGACAGAATTTCTAAAAGATTTCTATTACAGCCCAGCCCCAGAAGCTGAATTAGTAAGCAAACAATGAACAAAGTTCCATTAGAGTCTAAGACATTGAGCTTTTCTTTTTTTTTTTTTCCACTTTTTTTTTTTTTTTTTTAAACAGCAGGACCAAAGAGTAGTTAGTAAACATTCTAGGATGAGGTTCCTTTATCTACAGAATAGCAGCCTCTGCAACAGAAATCTTAGAGCAGAGAAAGCCTCCATATGGCTTATTAAATCCCAACAATTCACATATGGTACAGCACAGGTGCTATGTAAACCAAGCAGCAGTACAGGAGAAAGGTGGTTTCTCGTGGTGGGGAAGAGCACAGGCTGCCATGTCAGAAAAAATCTCAGTATGAATCGCTCCCTGCTACTTTGCACGTGGGTCACTTGAGCGAGTTACAGAACCTCAGTTTCCTCCCCTGTCACACGGGGGGATTAGCACCTGCCCCTTGAGGCTGAGAAGCAAATACAAAGTGCTCTCTCTGCTTGGGGACTGGTCTCCGAGAACCACTCAAATAAACATATTTGTCATTGTTCTTACCAGTTCTTCTTATGACTGTTACTAAGCTGATAGTTTCTTATGGATTTTTTCTTATCCTGGTTCGCTCATATAAAGAGAATTGAATTCATATGTACAACATGAACTTTTTTCCCCCCATCGATGGGCTCGGCTTTCTCTTATGGTACCCCCTCTTCCAAATGGAAGTTCTGACCACCCCGTGTGTGAGGAGCTGGCTGGCCTGGATTTCTGGGTGCAGTGAAGGCCTTGAGCAAATGCACCCCTGTTACACGAGTGGGCAGCTCAGCTACACCAGTCTTGATGCCAGACCAGCATCCCAGGCCAGATCTGGTACCAAGTTGTACAACCTTGGCCGAATTCCTAAAATCCACATAATGTTCTCATCCCTAATTGTGACAATATTCTTGCATATTTATTTCTGATTTTAGCAAAAAACTCCTTGCCCTAGAGTAAAGAAGAGAGACCAATAGAAGGAGTTTCCTTCTCAAAGTTCAGCTATCCATGAAAGAGCTTTATATATGGATCCCAGGTCTTAACCATAGAAACCGTAATGACATAAAAAAAGGTGCTGATTCCAATTAGGAACCTAACCTCAAACTTTAGCATTGTTTCTATGAGAAAATATCTTCCAAATTTGATGTTTATATAATTGCAGAAATTTAGCCCATTCATAATTTGAGCACCTGCTTAAAAAGTTGGCTGTAAGAAGAATCAACATTCTGTGCATATTGTCAGGGGCAGAAAATAGAGTAGTGTTAGTAATAACAAGCAGATAGTCTCCTAGAAAACACAGACTTGATTTATACCATGTCCATGTGACAAAAACAAACAAATATGAAGTTTACATGGGTGTTTATTTCTGGTTCTACGCATGCTTTGATTTTACGAAAGATATGGAAGATCTTGCATAAACTAGTTACTGAAATAAAAGGGCTAACGATTGACAGGATGGGTAGCTTCCTGAATTCAGAGTTATGCAGCAAAATAACACACAGCATAAGGATTTGAGATAACCTCAGCATTAATGTACCCATCTGTGTGCTTAGAGTCTACTTGATTAACTGTTGATTTCTCCAGCAGGGCCAGAACAATAGTTAGAACAATGCTGTGTCAACTTTCTCATCAAAAGAAATTGGAGAGGTCAATCCTCCTTCATTCCCTCCCTTGTTTCATCCCCATCTGCTGTATTTACAGACTCTGACTGGCTCAGTGGTACACTGATACCCTGGCCATGAGGTCACTTAGAGTCCAAGGGGACCACCTCTGAGACTTTAGAGAAATTAAATCTTACAAAGGGTTAGTCCATCATTTCAATCTCAGTCTCAGATTAAGACCGGCCTAAAACCAGTAGATTAGGCAGCTTCCATAGGACATGATGCTGGAATTTTATGGAGACAGCCCCCTTCCCCACCAAAAAAAAAAAAAATGCTTCTTTTGCTAGCAAGTCAAGAATTCTACCGTGATGAAAATAACACAACTAACAACAATGAATTTAATGCTTAATAGTTTATTAGTGGATTTTATTAGCCATAATGACGTTTTATGTTTTATCCGATGAATGGTTTCTTCTTCCATTTGCCAAATTAATAAGTTGAGATTCATGTTATCAGAATTAAGGAGCTTTTCTGAGGTCTCACAGTTAATGTGGACTCAAACTAGGGGCTTCTGATACTAAATCCCCTTACCATTTCCGTTAAGGCATTTTTGTCTTCGAGGCTCTGCTATAAAAATCCTTATAGAGCATAAAGACTTCTTCAATGGTAAGAAGACACTGAAAACTTACCATGAAACAGCTGCTTTCCAGCATCAAGATGAAAGGAAGACTACAGGCATGGGATATACTCGTATTTCAGATCCCTTTTGACAGGCGGAGAGGTAGTCAGACTAGGAAGGCTATGCAGGCTGGTTGGGTGACTTCAGCAGGGGACTCTGAGGTGTCCAAGGCAACCAGGGGCACAGGGAACCTGGGCACCACCTCAGAGAGGAGGGAGATGGGCGCCTGATGGTGAGGGGAGGAGGCAGAGACAAATGATTGCCCTTTACAATCTGCCAAGGATCAATTCTCATTACAGACCCTTGTCCCAACAATGGACAAAGATGTTGCAGATAGCTCTCTCTGCAGGGAACAAAGGGCTTATCAGGACCAAGCTGCTGCTCTGTACATTTCAGATACATTCTTCACTTTGTACCAGGTATCTTTCTAGTGTCGCCAATTTGTGGCAGCAACAGACTGAATGATTTTTACCAGCCAACTCCTCTATGTCACGTGTGAGTAGTGAGAGATGCTGAGGGTAGCCTGTACTGTTTCTCAAATAACAGGCTGTAAACCACCTGGAGCTTCAGAGAAAAGAAGTGTGATTCTCTACTGATGTCCGCACACACACGAAGAGGGCCGAGGGAGTTCTTCCCTGTACTCTTGGTGTGCTGTCTCTGTCTTTTCTTTCTCTCAGCCTTTATGCTCAATCTTCACAGTGATGAAAGATGATTCTATTTTGGTACAGATTTGGTGGGTGATTTGGCAAACAACCAAGGTCAACCGGTCATTTTCAAAAGCTCAAAGTGGATATCCCAAAATAATCCTTATATCTTTAAACCTGGATACTCTGCTTTTCTCTAGCAGTGCTTTTTCTGTCCTCTTTCCCTTTCTCTCCCCTCCCACTTCTCTCACTCTCCCCCTTCATCTCTCTCTCTCTCTCTCTCTGTATTAACACTAATTAGCCATATATTCTGTGTGATTCACATTCCCTTTCTCCCTTCCTCTGCCAGGAACAAAGATTATTGTATCAATAGACAAACTGCCACCTTTGAGTCTGTGTTCCATTTAAGTTTCATTCTGGTCCTTAATTCACCAATCCCATTCCTTAAAATGGATGAAATTTCACACAGTATATTCAAACACAGATTATCCTGAAAATATGCCACATATTCAACTCAGAATTATCCTAGATCCAATGCTCCTTAATACCAAAGTACCTCTTAGAGGGTGAAAAGAATATATTTTTTTTTAAAAAAAATGTGTGTAGTGGGGTATATTTGTGCTCATTTTGACCAATGAGAAAATATTTAAGACCAGCTAAAGGCTTACATAGGAGAGAAGAGAGTAGTGCCAAGGAAAACAGATCAGGAGATATTAAGATGCTGTTACTAGCACAGTTTCGCTCCTAAGTATAACATCTTTCCCTCGCTCCCTCCCTCCTGAATATTCAGCCTGCTAAGGGAGATGTCTGAGGTCTTTCTTGCAGTTAATGAGTAAGGATGCTCAAGAGAAGTTTCTCAGAATACCTGCTTCTGAGCCAGAGTGCTCAACTGATGAAACCCCAGTTCCAAATTGCCTAGGGAAATGCAATGCATTCATGTTCCAAGTACAAAGTCCCTCAAACTCACTTTGAAAGTTTGTTTAAATAAATCAAATTGAAAGACTTAATTATGAAATCTCAGAGCTGGTCATGAGGATAATAAAATGCCTGGGTTTCTGTTTCAATAGAAGTGTTAATATTTTAGCAGTTCCTAACTGCCTATGTTCTATTTCACAATTCATGATTAAAGTTTGATTTTAATAGAGCTTCCCCCCCAACCCCCTCCAAAAAAAAAGTGAGACTTGTGTTTCAGTCCCTTGTTAGAGCACTGGTTTGTCCTTTATAACATGTAATTAATGTCCCTCTCTTAGCCACTATCTCTTGGTGGGGCAGAATAATCAGCACAGTGAAAACTGAGCCCTAGGGGGTGACTGGGTCCATACAACACACACACACACACACACACACACACTCACACACACACACACATATCACCGTTTGGCCTCTCCTCTGTCCTTCTGTGCCATCTATCCCAGGGATAAGTTTGAGAATAAAAATAATTTAAAGAAATTGACTACCTTGCTTCAAAAATAATCTGCTCTCTCCTTTAATTGGGAATCCTGCTTGAGATTTCTGCAGAATTGAGGAGTGAGAGGAAGTAGGTTAAGTTGTTCTGAGAGACTTTAAAGCTACTGCAGTTGAGATGAAAAAATACATAAAGTGTAATAGATTCTAAAAATTCCTAAATAGAATATTTTTAACAACTTCATTAAATTATAATTTATATACAAGAAGAGCTGCACATTTAATGTATACAATTTGATGAGTGGGAACATGTAGCGTACACCTATGGTCCCATTACCATAATCAAGGTAAGAAACATGTTCACCACCCCCAAAGGTTTCTTTGCTGTTTTGCTGTTGTTTGTTCATTTTTTGTATTAAGAACACTTAATATGAGATCTACCCTCTTAATAAAATTTTAAGTGCACAATAACATATTGTTAACTATAGGCACTATGTTGGTTCAGCAGATTTCTTCTAGAAGTTATTCACCTTACACAACTGAAACTTTGTACCCATTGAGAAACAATTCCCCACTTCCACCTCCCTCCAATACCTGGAAACCACCATTCTATTCTCTGCTTCTATGAATTTGACTATTTGAGTTATCTCACCATTTATCATCTTTTGTTCTTTTGATAATGGTCATCCTAACAGATGTGAGGTGATATCTCATTGAGGTTTTGTTTTGCATTTCCCTGATGGTTAGCGATCTTGAACACCTTTTCATATAACTGTTGGCTATTTGTATGTCTTCTCTAGAGAAATATCTATTCAGTTCTTTTGCCCATTCTTAAATCTAGTTATTAATTCTCTTGCTGCTTTGTTATAGGAGTTTCTTATATAATTTGGATACTAACCCCTTATCAGATAAATGGTTTACAAATATTATCTCCCATTCTGTACATTGCCTTTTCACTCTGTTGATTGTTTCCTTTGCTGTGCAGAAGCTTCTTAGTTTGATGCCATCCCAATCATCTATTTTTGCTTTTGTTTCCTGTGTTTTCAGTGTCATACCCAAGAAAGCATCACCAAGACCAACATCAAGAAGCTTTTCCTTACATCTTCTTAGAAGGTTTACAATTTCAGGTCTTACGTTTAAGTCTTTAATCTACTTTGAGTTGATTTTTGTCTATGGTGTAAAATATGGGTCTAATTTCATTCTTTTGCAGGTAGATATACAATTTTCCCAGTACCATTTCTTGAAGAGACTATCTTTTTCCTCATTGTATATTCTTGGTAACCTGTCCCAGGTCAGTTGACCATATATGCATGGGTTTATTTCTGGGCTTTCTATTCTTTTCCATTGGTCTGTAGATGCATCCTTATGCCAGTATCATACTATTTTAATTACGATAGTTCTATAATAAATTTTGAAATCAGAAAATGTGATGCCCCAAACTTTGTTCTTTTACAAGATCACTTTGGCTACTTTGGGTCTTTTGTGGGTTCATGTGAATTTTAGGATTTTCTTTTTCTGTTTGGATTGTTTCCAGATTTGGCAATTGTATATAAAGTTCCTATGAACATTCTTATTAAAAATGTCATTGGGATTTTGATGGGGACAGATTGAAACTGTAGAAAGCTTTGGGTAGTATGGACATTGTAACAATATTAAGTCTTCCAATCCATGAACGCTAACTATCTTTTTGTTTGTGTCTTCTTTATTTCTTTCATCAATGTTTTATTGTATCCAGTGTACAAATATTTCACTTCTTTGGTTAAATTTATTACTTTGGTTAAATTTAGTCTTGAAAAAGCAAACCTCTGCTGTCTTAGAGAAATAGCTTCTAACTAAACTTAACTTCTTTAAATGTATATGTATATATAGATATTCATTGTAAGAAAATCAGAAAAGTCAGATAAGAGCAATGAAAAAACTTAAAACCACCTTTAATTCTATCACAAAGTGATAACTATTTTTATTATTTTTGTGTGAATTCTTCCAGACTTTTTATCATAATCTTTCTACAACCATAAAGATGAATCTATGACATTATTTTGAGCAGCGTCATGGTGGTTTACTGGTTGTACCGAAAGTTTATCTTATTTCAAACCAAGATGAGTTGCTTGGCATCTATTGGGATCTAATGTGATACAATAAAAGCCATTAGGAAGAAGTGATTTCTCATTTTTTCCTAAGGGTGGAGCATTAAGAACAGGAGATTTGATTAAGAGAATATGGAGACAAATCAAAATCTTTAATCCAGGGCTCAGCCTTTGGAATCATGATTTAATCTAAAACAGGAAGAGCTGTCATTTGAAAAATATGCTTGCTCTTGTCTCTGATGCTGTTTTAATGCAACTGCTGATAAGAATCCACTCCTCACAATACCAGAGCCAGGCCAAGCATATTTTAAAGTGGCAGGTCTAATTTCCAACTTCAGCCTCAGTGTTATGAATATAAATCATCACCCAGAGAAGTAAACACCCTGTACAGGTCCTGGTCAGTAACTCATTCTTCTCAATAAACTTTCCAAAGACAAAAACTTAGTCTCCAGAAATTCACTGAAATAACGAGGGGGAGGTGAAGACTCACCTCCGAGGAGAAAACGATTCACACAGGTAGAGTTCAACACTGGGCCCAGTACAAAGAAAGAAAATATAAATTTATAACAAATTGGCCATTCTCCTTGCCTTATGTTAAAACCAGACCCTTGTAAGAATCTTTAGATCTGCTATCTACAAGTTATACAGTGATTATCAGGTGAATACTCATTTTGGGGGGAAGGGGTAATTCTAGGCAAAGAGAACAGTATTTGCAAAGAGACCACAGCGTCACAAGGGTAGTGAATTTTAGTAACTACAAGTAGTTTGGTATGGCTGAAGCATGGATGATTCATGTGCTTGTTAGAGGACATCAAAATACAGAGATGGAGAAGTAGACAGGAACCAGATTAGATCGTAAAGGGTCTTCTAATCATTGGTTCTCAAACACTGAAATTACCTGTGGAGTTTTAAAAATACTGATGCCTCGTCCTACCTTTAGAGCTTCTAATTTAATTGCTCTAGTGTATAATTTGAGCTTCAGAACTGTTAAAAGCACACTAGATAATTCCAATGCAGAGCAAAGTTTAGGAATCACTCTTCTGAGCCATTATAAGAAGCATGGACTTCATCTAAGGATAATAAAAAAAGTACAAGATCATTATTTTTAAAGCTTGGATGTGTCACATTTAGATTTGTGTTTTTAAAAGACCCCTCTACAGGATTTGGAGGAAATGACAGATGTGTCAGCATTGTTTTCAATCACTTCAAATACCCACATAAAAAAATCAACCAACTAGCAAAAGCAAAACCCACAGTCAACATTTATGATAAAATTAGTGGACAAGGTATCCACACAAATACTAAATACAAGCATAAAACAAATCACTTATAGTATAAGATCTATATTACAATGGCATCTGTATGGAAAGAAAAAAGTAGCAAAGTGGAAGCTAATACACTTGAGAACAGGACAGCCCCAACAGCCAACAGGTGTGTACTGGGAAGCATAGGAAGCCAATTTAGGACCCGAGGCACAATCTGGGAGAATCACCATCCCCCCCACCATTCTAAGCTGAATGGATTGGAGTAGTCTAGCCCCATAAACCTTTAATATTGCCCTACTGGGACTCTTGTCTAAGATGGGGCCGCATGTCAAGAAAAACTGCTGGGAGTAAAATAAAAATCGAACAAGACAGGAAGAACATAATGAGAGAAAAAGAAGGACCAGGCCAAAATGAGGAAGGGGAACACAGCCAGGAAATCTAAGCAAACAAGCAACTATGTTTTTGAACATTATACCAAAACAGCAGAAGGGGAAATTCTGTGAAATTAAAAAAAAAAAAATTCCTGAACCCCACCTCATTCTAAAAGTTCTGGAAAGATAATCACATATAAATAAGCAACATAAAACTGTTAAGTTCAAATTCTATACAAAGCTATAATAAGAAAAGAGAGACTAAGTGACAGAGTAACAATTTCCATACAAAGACATAATAAGGAAAAGAGAAAAAGGAGCAGAATAACGGCACTTACAGACAATGAATTCATGCCAGAATGACAGGCACATAAAAGAGATTAAAACTGCAGTCCACTGTTTCAAAATGAATTCAAATACATTAAGAATTGATACAAAACACTGAAGAATAACATAAATTGGAATTAGAAAAGACTCAGAATTTAGATGACAGTGTTTATGGAAGAATTATAAATAAAAGGATAAATAATTTAAGATATGAAGACTAAACGAGAAGAAACACAAGAGTACGCAAACATAAAAGAGATGTCTTAACAGAAATAAAAGGTAAAAAGGGATAATTTTGAAAATAAATAAGCTAAGAGATCAAAAGCTTTCTGAAGAAAGTGACAGCCAAATATGGAAAGTAGACCAAAAAAAAAAAAATTCAACATACAGAGAATAGGAGTCCTTGAAGAAGAAAACTGAGGCAAAGGAATAGAGCAAATGCTAAAAACAAGAAAAATTTAATTGTATCATATATAAGTGTATGTATGTATCTAATATAACACACAATATATGTAATAGAATACTATTCAATAATGTGTAGTATTATGTATTATATACTATAATGTATAGTATTATATTACATATATCAGTATTGTTTATGATGTATAGTATGATATTACATGTATCAGTATAGTTTATTATATATAGTGTATTATATATTTTCAGGACTATGTTTATATATAGGCACACACATATATGAAATTACATATTGAAAGAGCACACCATGGAGATCAGAACATCGATCCAGAATGGGCAGCACCAATATATTGCCAGTAAAATTACTAGACATTAAGGGGGAAGAGAGAATAAGGCTTATTAGGGAAAGAATATTAAATTATCATGAGACTTTTTGATAACAAGAGTTTATGCCAGAAGAAAAGGCAGTATCATATTTAAAAATAGTCAAAGAAAGAAAGTTTAAGCCAAGGACTTTATATCTAGCAAAACTCACATGTATAAATGGGACAAACTGTAAGAAGTAAGGGCTTCTTCTTTTATTTTTAACTACTTTCCTGAGGTATGATTGACATCCAAAAAGCTGTGCATATTTAATGGACACTACTTGATGAATTTAGCTGAAAAGCTTTGTGGGAAATCTATGCTGGAACAAGATTTAGCTAACCCAAGTGACTAGAGAGCTATTGGGATAAGGGTTTGTGATGAGCATTAACTACATATTTATCTGAAATGGTGATTGAGCACTGAGAACCATAATTTTTGATGTGGAAGAAAGGAAGTCAAAGGTAACACAGAAGAGTTTAAGTAAAGACTTTGTAGTTTTTCATTTGAAAAACTTGCCAGGAAGGGCAAGCCAAAAAGAACAGGGGCTACCACTCCTACCCCAAGTATCCATTCCTAAAATGGGAGTGTCGCTCTGGAAAGAGCCCCACAGATCTACCTGAGGGAACTGAATTTATGTGGAACAGAGAGTGGAGAACTCCATGCCTGAGACTGTTGTCAAAAACAATGGAGATCTTCGTGGAGAGCGACTAAGAAGAGGCTGGAAGTGGGCATGCAAGCAAAATTGCAGAGCAGCCAGGAGCTTAACACAGAGAACCAAGAAAAGAGACAGTCAAGAAGAGCCCTCCTGAGATCACAGTCAACTCTGGTGGTCACAATGCTGTGGCCTGTGCCAAGAAGCACCCATTCAGGAGCAATCAGAGAAAAACCTGGGACAGAATTTAAAGCGTTTCCAAAGCTTCACTCAGACACATTAACAAAGGCTGAAGCCTCACTGGCACAAATGGCTTAAACACAACTTTCTGACACAACACTGAAAGAACTATATGTTACTTTGATCCCGCAAAAACTCCTAGGAAGCCAGACTTAAAAATGTTACAGTCATTACTGGAAGTTTGGAAGGCTGTGTGCCTACTCACGGCTGTGCCCTTTCAGTAGCAATCAGACAAGGAACCTCCAAGTTACTAATCCCTGGATCAATATGGGATAAAACAAAGCAAAACAAAACTATAAATTCCATAAACTGGGACAACAGCCTTCGAATCACTCACAAATGAAATTGTAAATGGTTAAAATCTAACTGTATAATGTGGCTTAAGCACAACATTTAACCAGCAAATGGCTTAAGCCAACCCAAGGGTTACCCTTAGCTTGCCAGGCTAAAAGATAAAAACAAGGTAGGTGGATTGGGTATAAGTAGGAGACATCAGAAGCTGCACACAGTTTAAGAAATAAACTTTATAGAATTAGCTGTCTGGTCACTAAACAAATAAACAAACGACAAAGCAAAGAGAAACAACAATCTTTAGGGAGAGAGTGGACCAGTATCCACACTTGCAACAATATATTATCTAAAATATCCAGGCCTCAACAAAATATTATGAGGTTTTCAAAGAAATAGGGAAGTGTGATCTATGCATAAGAAAAAAAGTAAGCAATAGGAAATGCCTTTGAAGGGGCCCAAGCAGTGGACTTAGCAGACAAAGACTTCAAAGCTGCTATTTTAAACATGTTCAAAGACCCAAAGAAAAACATTAAAAGAAGTAAAGAAAGGTATGACAATTAATAGAAAATATTAATGAAAAATTAGAAATTATTAAAAAACAAATGGAAATTCTGAAGTTGAAAAGTACAATAATCAAAGTTGAAAGTTCACTGTAAAAGCTCAACAGTGAATTTGAGCTGGCAGAAGAAAGAACCAGTGAACTTGAACATAAATCAATCGAGAATATGAAATATAAAGAACATAGAAGGGGACAAATGAAGCCTCAGAGAAATGTGAGATATCATTAAATACATCAAAATATGCGTAATGGGAATACAAGAAGAAAGGAAAAGAGAAAAATGCAGAAAAAATACTCAAAGAAATAATGGCTGAATACTTTCCAAACTTGAATTAAAAAATTTATCTACACATACAAGAACCTCAGCTTAAGTGTTATTAGTATATAGAAATGCTACTGATTTGTGTACATTGATTCTGTAACCTGAGACTGTGCTGAATTTATCAATTCTAGGAGTCATTTAGTGGAGTCTTTGGGGTTTTCTAGATATAAGAGCTTGTCATTATCAAAAAGTGATACTACCTCCTCTTTCCTGATTTGGATGCCCTTTATTTCTTGCTCTTGTCTGATTTCTATGACTAAGACTTCCAGTACTGCTCTGAATAGAAGTGGTGACAGTGGGCACCCGGTCTCATTCCAGTTCTCAGGGGGAATGCTTTCACCTTTTTCCCATTCAGTATGAGGATAATGAATTGGCTGAGAGTTTGTCATGTATGGCTTTTATTATTGTGAGGCATGTTTCTTCTATGCCTAGTTTGTTGAGGGTTTTTATCATGAAGCGATGCTGGATTTTATCAAATGCTTTTTCTGTATCTATTGAGATGATCATATGGTCTTTGTTTTCACTTCTGTTTATGTGGTGAATTACATTTATTGATTTGCATATATTGAACAATCCTTGTATCCCTGGGATGAAACTCACTTGATCATGGTGGATTATCTTTTTGATGTGCTGTTGAATTTGGCTTGCTAGTCTTTTCTTGAGGATTTTTGCATCTATGTTCATAAGGGATATTGGTCTGTAGTTTTCCTTTTCTATTGTGTCCTTCTCTGGCTTTGATATTAAGGTAATACTGGCTTCATTGAATGAATTAAGGAGGATTCCCTCCTTCTTGATGTTATGGAACAGTTTCAGTAGAATGCATGACAGTTCTCCTTTGTAAATCTGGTAGAATTTGGCTGTGATTCCATATGAGCTAAGGAACACAGGAAAAAGAACATTCTAGAACATTCTTTCTCTCACCCCTAACAGGGTTTGACTTTTGATTTTTCCCATCCAACAGCCATTCTGCCTTGGTCTGGTAACAGAAAACATATTTTCCTGGTTAACCCACATTCTCAGTCCCATAGGCTTAACATGACTGTCTCCACCTGTGCTCTACGGAAGGACCAGTGACTAAGGGCTGGCTAATCAGGACATCCTATGCCATGCCACAGTGATGGGTGGCATCTGACCCAACAATCCTGCTGCTGGGTATACATCCAAAAGAAGGGACATCTACATATCAAGAAGACATCTGCACTCCCATGTTTATTGCAGCGCTAGTCACAATGGCCAAGATATGGAATCAATCTAAGTGTCTGTCATCAATGGATAAATGGATAAAGAAAACATGGTACATATACACAATCTTCCTGCTTGTAAGACTGAAATCCTTTTATTTACATCAACATGGATGGAACTGGAGGATATTATGGTAAGTGAAATAAGCCAGGCACAGAAAAACAAATATTGCACATTCTCACTCATATGTGAGAGCTAAAAAAATTTAATCTCATGAAGATATAGTAGACTGGTGGTTACCAGAGACTGGGAAGCATATTGGGGTGAAAGAGGATTAAGACCGTTTGGCTAATGGGTACAAAAATACAGTTAGAAGGAATAAGATCTAGTGTTTGGTAGTACAATAGGGTGACCATAATTAGCAATAATTTATTATGTATTTCAAAAAAATAACTAGAAATGTGGAATTAGAATGTTCCTAATACAAAGAAATGATAAATCTTTAAGGTGATTGATATTCCAGTTATCCTAATTTGATCATTACACATTGTATGCCTTTATCAAAATATCACATGTATTCCATAAATATATACAATTATGTATCCATAAAATTTAAAAATAAAAAAACATAAAAAAGACAACTGCTGTATAAATCCATGGTGGTCCAGAGGAACGAGGTTTTCTGATTTCTTTTTTATAAGAAAAGCTGCAACTCTGGATTTTTATGTAACATCTCCAATAATTGGCTTATAATTTTTGTAATTTCTATTTTAAGCAAAATGTCAGCCAAATAAAATATGCATGCAGGCCAAAATGAAGTTTCTAGACCACTCATTTTCTGCCTCTGTCATTTTCATTTATTTGATATTTAAAAATAAATAGAAAACCAGCATGTGAAGTAGCATCCACCTTTTCTGACTTCCCAAGTGGACTGTGACAAGTTCCCTCCTACTTCTGCTTCATTATATCCCTTTTTTTCCTCCTTACATCTGTGATAATGATGTCTGAAGTCCTTAAAGCTTTGTCTTTTCTGCCCTACATACTGCGTCTCACTCTTTTGCTTATGAAAAACCACGGGGTGGTATACATCATTTTGTTATTATATAGTCACTGCCATCAGGTTTTTCAGATAATGTATTCTGCTGGGTAAGAGCCTGCCGGTGGAAGCAGCTGCCCCTGGGTATCATGTTATCATCTGCTGATTATACTGGCCCAGGAAGAATTCAAGAAGTGGTTCTTACCACACACCAACTTCACCAGCAGACAGAGCCCTCAGCTCTACTAATCTGTGAAATTGTTTCCCACTTTCCAGCACACTGAAAGCTAATTGCTTTCTGCAATGAAACAAAACTGTCCACTGAGCCAGCGTGTTGAGCTGGGAGATTACTCACCTGTAACAGTCAGTTGATCTCTGGGGTTGCTAAATATTTACTGTTTGGACATAATTAACCTTGAAGAGTGAGCCTGACCATGTGGGACTCGAGCTTTCTGGGTGATTTTTGTCTTTTATTTTAAAATCTGAAGTCTACTCCCCAGCTAAGAAGCAATTTTCCTTTACTTGATAGTAGTCATGTGCTTATAGTTGATGCAGGAATGAATAGCTAAATTAATTGTATTTCATAGAGGGACACATTAATATTCATAGACATCATAACATTCAGTATGTAGGTCTTAAATGAGGGAGGGTTGTGTAGCTCATGGAACACCCCTGCTGATGCGGATTATGGCAATCCTCTTAAAAGGCCAGAGGGAGGAAAGATTAAGCTCCATTGGCCCTGTGCTTCAACTCGTTTACTTATAACTGTAATTTTCAATCAGTTTTAATGTAATGTTATACATTATACTCTTTTGGATATAGCACAAGGAATTGATTGCAAATGGACAGACCTAATAATGTTTTGAAACAATCATCCCAAGCCTATTCCTTCATTCTAGCTGAAGTGGTTAGAATATTGGCCTAATCAGTATCTAAAATATGTGTCATAATACAGCTGGATCATAGCAGTGGTTATCATTCAATAGGTCACATAAAACACTTCTTTCTGTATTTTTAATGTAGCAAAAATATGATTGTGACATTGTGAGATATAATTGAGCAAAGAAGACATTAATCTTAATATTAGCATGTATTTCCTAATGATGAAGGCTATTAGATGGTAGAACTCTCTCTCTGGGGAAATGAGAGGAGCAAAGTTCTTTCTGTCATTTTCTGTCATTTTGTAGTGAAAAAGGGAAGCATATGGGGAAGGGAATTAGGTAAATGTAAAGAATCTCTGGGTCTATAGTTTTTTGGTTATTTATTTATTTATTTTTTGGTGTCTTAAAAAAATGTTTTCATGACTTTTCTTAACTTCATAAAAAATTATAGTTCATTGAACAAAAACTGATAGTTGGCCTCTTACATTCTCCATTTTATTGAATAGATGTGATCTTGGTTATTATACCTCTTTGTATATATCATTACTTGATCTATACATCGAAGATAATAGTATCACTCATAGATTCGTTGTGACATTTAAATAAGTTAATATACGGGAAGAACTTATAGCAATATCATTCCAGATCAATGTGTGCATCTATTGGTTTAAACTATCTATTATATTATTCTTCCACTTGCTTTTCCCCACATTAGTTTGTCATAAATATCAACTTCATGTCCTTGCATATAGGACTATTGCATTCTTTCAAAGTCTGCTTTATATTCCAAAATTTGAATATACTGTAATTATCATCCTCCTTCTAATGGACATCTACTTTATGACCATTATTAGATACTGCAAACAAAATTCTACAATAAATATTATTACACATATACTCTTCAATATTATCAGATGTGGGATTGCTAGGACAAAGGATCCATGTATTTAAAATTTTGATAAATGTTACCAATTGCCTTTTAAAGAAGTCAAATTTATTTATACTTTTCCCAACATTATCTGAGAATTTCCTCCTCAGATACTTTTGCCAACATTGATGGAGGCGATTTTGTTTTGTGGTGGTGGTTGTTTTTGCGTATAGTGTGTTCCTGAGTACTTTACACTCTGTGTGTGTGTGTGTGTGTGTGTGTGTGTGTGTATAGTTTTTTTCTAACTCTATTCTTTAATAATTCTATAACTGTTCTGTTTTCTCCTTTGTCCCACACCCAGTGCTTTACCATTGTGCTGCCCTTTTACTGGTCTGGAGTCCATCTCTCCAGCATTCTCTGGTACTTTGCTTTTAGCCATCCACACATCTAAGGGGCAAATTGTGACTGTGCTTGTAGAAACGTATTTATAGAGCTGCTCTATCTAGTTCCCCATGGAAACCACTTTAGTTTTAACTAGGTGAACTGTTGTGCAGCTGTGACTACAAGGTGGAAGTTGTCCAAGTCTCAATTCTTTTCTTCCTCTCTGTTGGGCTAAAGCTAAAGTCCTGTGGGACTTAATCAATGTTTACACTTTGGGGTAGGCAGACTGGTGTGGTGGCAGATGGAGTTGAGGTCTAACTATCTATTTTGATTATCTGGCGCCCTAAATACCTCTTACATGGCTCTGTCAGAGTGTTAAACATTCTCTCCTTAGGATTTAATTTGTAGGGACCATATGAAAAACTGTGCATTTTATTTTAACCCATTGCCCTATTTTTAATTTTTTTTTAATTTTTATAGATTTAGGGGATACAAGTGTAGTTTTGTTACATGGATATATTACATAGTGGTGAAGTATGGGCTTTAACCCATTACTCAAATAGTGTACATTGTACACAATAGGTAATTTTTTATCCCTCATTCTTCTCCCACCTTTTGGAATCTCTAATGTCTGTTATTCCACTCTATAAGTCCATGCATACCCATTGTTTAGTTCCCACTTATAAGTGAGAAGGTAAGGTATTTGACTTTCTATTTCTGAGTTATTTTGCTTAGGATAATGGCCTCCAATTCCATCCATGTTGTTGCAAAAGACATCATTTCATTCTTTTATATGGCTGAATAATATTCCATTGTGTGTGAGTGTGTGTGTGTGTATTCACATACACACATTATCTAAGCATGCATCAACGAATACTTAGGTTGATTCCATAACTTAGCTATTGTAAATAGTGCTACTATAAACATATGAGTGCAGATGTTTCATTTATATGGTGATTTATTTTCCTTTGGGTAGATACTGAGTAGTGGGATTTCTAGATTGAATGGTAGTTCTATTTTTAGTTCTTTGAGAAATCTCCATAGTGTTTTTCATAGAGGTTGTACAAATTTACATTTCCACCAACACTATAAAGTTTTCCCTTTTTCTACATTTTTGCCAACATCAGTTACTTTTTGACTTTTTAGTAATAGCCATTTTGACTGGTATAAGATGGTAACTCGTTGTGGTTTTAATTTGCATTTCTCTGATGATTAGTGATGTTGATCATTTTTTCATATGTTCATTGGCTACTTGTATATCTTCTTTTGAAAAATATCTGTTCATGTCCTTTGCCCATTTTTTAATGGGGTTATTTGTTTTTTTCTTGTTGAGTTGTTTGCATGCCTTGTGGATTCTGGATATTGCCCTTTGTTGGATGCACAGTTTGTAAATATTTGTTCCCATTCTGTAGGTTGTCTACTTTATTGATTATTTCTTTTGCTGTGCAGAAGCTTTTTAGTTTAATTAAATCCCATTTGTCTATTTTTGGTTTTGATGCATTTTCTTTTGAGGACTTAGGTGTAAGTTCTTTGCCTAGGCCAATGTCTAGAAGAGTTTTTCCTAGGTTAATAGGATTTTTATATTTTCAGACCTTACATTTAAGTCTTTAATCCATCTTGAGTTAATTTTTGTATATGGTGAGAAATATGGGCTGCTTCTTCTGCATGTGACCATCTTCCTTCACCCCAATACCCTTCCCAGTCTACTATATCTTCACGAGATTAAATTTTTTTTAGCTCTCACATATGAGTGAGAACATGCAAATTTGTTTTTCTGTGTGCGGCTTATTTCACTTACCATAATATCCTCCAGTTCCATCCATGTTGGTGTAAATAAAAGGATTTCAGTCTTACAAGCAGGAAGATTGTGTATATGTACCATGTTTTCTTTATCCATTTATCCATTGATGACAGACACTTAGATTGATTCCGTATCTTGGCCATTGTGACTAGCGCTGCAAGAAACATGGGAGTGCAGATGTCTCCTTGATATGTGGATGTCCCTTCTTTTGGATGTATACCCAGCAGCAGGATTGTTGGGTCATATGTTAGTTCTACTTTTAATTTTTTCAGAAACCTCCATACTGCTCTTCACCATGGCTGTACTAATTTGCACAGTTGTCTTAAGTGGAGTAATGGCTGTGCCTCTGAAAAGTCCCAGTTCACTACAGCTTGCTCCACTCCCTATTGCTTTTTGACACTAGGGATGAGCACCAATTGCAATTTGACACTGCATTTCACCTGTAGTTTCCTAATAGCAGAGAACTAGCTCTCTGTACCCAGGTCCCTATCCAAAGTGGGAGAATAGAAGAGTGACTGACAAAGCCTACTGATTTTTTTGTTTTTACTCCTGACCTACTACACTCATTTTCATGACTAGTCTGACTTCTGCAGTTCTTTGAGTTTGTGATGCCTACTCTTATAGGTCAGAAGCTATGAGAACAGGCTTTCAAAGTCAGACAGACTTAAGTACAACTCCCAGGTCTGACACTTAATATTGTTTGGCCTTGAATAAATCTTTCAATCTCCTTGCAACTCTGTTTTTTTCATGAGTAAAATGGGAATAATTATGATAATAATGTCTATCTTCAATGTCAACTGTGAAGATCTAAATATATGTGCATGTGTGTACATATATATATGTGCACACATACACATACATATATTGAGAGCTAACACATCATGAAAAGGAGTAAGAAAAGAGAGGCTGAAGTAATTCAAGAAAATCTGTCCTTAACTTAGAAGAAAAAATAAAATTAGATTAGCGAAGGAAGACAATTTGTTTGAGTAAACTGAATAGTTTTGCCAGTACTTTGGGTTTTTTTCCCTCTCTAATTACCAGGAGCTTTATATTAATATACATATTTATATAATTAAGGGTTTGTTTTAGTCTTTGCCATTGGGGTATGAATCTGATCCAATATAAGTCATTCTCTCTTGCCCAGGTATACCACTGACATATTATATAGTCCTTAACATCTGAAGGTTTTTCAAAAGTATCATTTCAATAAGTTCTAACAATGTGTATATGCTAGAAGAGAGTTATTAAAAATGTTACATAATACAATTTCTAGTTCTCCTGGCTACTGGCTAGGTGACTTTGAGAAATTTACTTCTCTGAATCTGTTTCTTCATCTATAAAATGGGTATAATGATTTCTTTATAAAGGATTGTGGTGAGGCTTACTTAGCACAATGTCTGTAAGCACTTGTTAATGTTCTTAGCACACAAATTGGAGCTGAACACTTAGCAATTTCATTAAGCAGTGTTAATTTGAAAAGACTCCTACTCAGATTAACACATTGACTGCCACAATGGAAAAAAAAAAATTTTCCCTGAGGCCACAGTGTTTTATTAAAACAAAACAATCCTTTCTAATTTGTCATTTTTTATTGTTTCCTGTGCATAAATTATATGCAATGTAATCCACATTTTTAGAATTCAATTGCCAATATTAATTGTAACAATAAGAACAACACCCAGTAAGATTTTCATAAACCAGCTACAGGGTTTTGCTTCATGAGGCCCCAGGCTCAAAACTAGCCTGAGTTAAATACAACTCACATGGCAGTCAATATGTTAAAAAGAAAGAAAAAAATGATGCTGGTTTTATTGCCCCAAAACTATAGAATATACATTCTTCTCATCAGCACATGGAACATTATCCAAGATTGATTATATCTTAGGGCATAAAACATGTCTCAACAAATTCAAAAAAGTAGAAATCATACCATATATCCTCTCAGACCACAGTGGATCAAAACTAAAAATGAAGAGAAATAATCAATTCTACACAAAGTCATAGAAATTAAACAATCTGCTGCTGAGTAATTTTTGGATCAATAATGAAATTAAGATGGAAATCAAAAGATTCCTGAAACCGAATGGCAAAGGGGACATAAGCTATCAAAATCTATGGGATTCAACAAAGGCAATCCTAAAGGGAAAATTCATAGCTTTAAATGCCTATATCAGAAAGACAGAAAGATCACAAATTAACAATATAATGACATATCTCAAGGAACTAGAAAAGGAAGAGCAAACCAAACCCAAAGCCAGCAGAAGAAAAGAAATAACTAAGGTCAAAGCAGAACTAAATGAAATGGAAAATAAAACAAAAATATATAAATGATCAATGAAACAAAAAGTTGGTTCTTTGAAAAGATAAACAAAACTGATAGACTTCTTGCTAGATTAACCAGGAATAGAAGACAAAGGACCCAAATAAGCTCAATCAGAAGTGAAAAAGGAGATATTACAACTGATACCACAGAAATACAAACTATCATCTGTCAATACTATTTTTTATATTATTTTTTGAGACAGAGTCCCACTCCATGTTGCCCAAGCTAGTCTCGAATTCCTTCAGAACTCCTCAAGTGATCCTCCCTCCTCAGTCTCCCAAGTAGCTGTGATTTTATTTTTAAATGAAAACCAGAGTAATTTCAAACACCAGTGAAATGGCATGAAGATGATTTAAATGTACATATAATCAAACAGCATCTGTTTGTAAGGTGCATTAGGAAAGCAGAAAAGCACAAAGCACATTATCTATTTCATTTTTATTGAATTATAGACTATACATAGCTCCTTTCATCATATTAGAAAATGAGCAGCTTAAAATGATCAACATATTGAAAAAACATCATATAGGAAATTTAGTTGTTCTACCTAAGACATATGGTTTGGTGTTAACATTTTCCATAACTTCTTCTATTATATGTGCCATACTCTTTAAGACATTTCTAAGCCTAGGCAATTTTCTTATGATTCACTCAAGCAGGAATAATTCAAGTTATTGAGCACCTGTATCACGCATCTATTTTATAAAGGGTATTGTGTCAGAATAAAAACAAGTAAAATATGATCTTTGCCTCACTACCAACCCCTCTAGTGCAATGTTTCTCAAAGTGTGATCCTGGGATCACCTACATCAGAATCATCAGGAGAAGGCTTTTAAAATGCAGGGGTTTTGGCTCTTGTTACAGACTCAGGGACTCAAAATTTTGAGATCTATACCTGACAATCTCCATTTAAACACATCCCAGACAATTTTTATGCACCCTAAGATTTAAGAGACCCTCATCTGCTAAAATCAACTGAGTTAAAGGGCTAAACGTAATTCCATTAGGAAGTTGTGCACAGGAGAAATCTTTAACTCCATACTAGAATATTAAAAGCATTACAGCTGACACAGACCTTAAGAAGTCATTCATCCAACCACCTCATCATATTTGTGAAGAAACTAAAGCAAGTCTCTTCATCTCTATTTAACACAATTACTATCATACTTAAGTAAAGCAACCAGTCATTACAAAAGAAGAAAATTCCCTGATTTTCTTTCTATTTAATGGACTAAACATGTTCTAGGTTTACACAGGTGGGCTCTTACCTGCTACTTAGTTTTGACAGAGGCAACTTCTTTTAAATATATAATAATATTTTTTCTAATATCTTAATTTATAATTAGAAGTGTCTTAACATACTGATAAAGTAACATTTCATTTAATATTGAGGTTCCTTTATTTGGAATCCATGATCCTGGAGAGCTTCCTTGGGACTACATGTTTGATCTTCAGGAAGACCATAAAACTTCTGAAACTATGCAAAATATGGGATATATATGTTCTTTGGGATGGGAGTCTATGGCTATTATTAGATTCTCAAGGAGGTATATGCATCAAAAACAGCTGCATATCGCTATAAAATGGAAGACTAGGAAAGAAATATGCCAAAAATTCATTCCAGGGATGTTGCCAGTGAAGACTGAGAGACCTTCTGTTTGACTGGAGAGGGGAGGCTGGACCAGTTCCCTCACACTCTTCCCCAGGGGAAAAAAATGTCTCATTTGTCACATGGAAAAATGCTGGCAAACCAATTCCCACTAAAGCACTAATGACAGACGATGGCTTAACATGGTACCTATCTCATTGCTTGAAGTCTTTCCCACTGAATCCAGGCATAACTCTTCTCACTGCTAATTGATCAGAATTGGCACATGTGGCGAAACAATTTGCCATCCCTAATTTAATTCAATCTCTCTCATTTCAGAGATGAGAAATTTGAGGCCCAGAGAGGTGAAATGATTTGCTGGAGGCCACAAAGCAAGTTTGTGTCAGAGTCTGGCCTGGAAGCCAACCCTTTTGGCTCCTAGTAAATTGCATCTACCACAGACAAACAAACCCAGAGGCCTCATCCTCCCCTACAGGGCCTGAACCTTGCCCCCCTCCTCCCCTTATCATGCTGTCCTCCTGTTCTCTGCCATCTTGGTTTGACAGTAATTCCAATTCCAAATTTCTTATATTTTTATTTCCAAGAAACAGTGGATTATGTCTATGGAATATTTTTTTTAAAAAACTAAGTAATAGCTGGAAGATAAGTATGTTTACAAAGGGAAAGCGAAAATGAGGTCTCTGGTATTGCTGGTTTGTTTTGTTAGGAAAAAAATGGACTGGGCACAGTGGCTCAAGTCTATAATCCTAGCACTTTGGAAGGGTGAGGCAGGAGGATCACTTGAGGCCAGGAGTTTGAGACCAGCCTGAGCAAGAGCGAGACCCTGTCTCTACAACAAATAGAAAAATTAGCCAGGCATGGTGGCATGCACCTGTAGTTCCAGCTGCTCAGGAGGCTGAAGCAGGAGGATCGCTAGAGCCCAGGATTGTGAGGTTGCAGTGAGCTATAATGACACCATTACACTCTAGCCTGGGCAACAGAGCAACTCTGTCTCAAAAAAAAAAAAAAAAAAATGACCACACAAGGTGACTGCACAGGGACCATGTCCCAGAGATAAATTATAGATAGACCAGCTAGATTGCACATTTTATAATGTACCTCCTGTTCTTTTTTCCCATGGCTATAATTTTAGTATAACCTTATGCTTTTATTATCCGATAAACGCTAGGCTTATCTGCTCTCCTCTCAGCCCATTTTATTCTTTTCCCTTTTCCATTTTTCCTTTTTCTCCCCCTGCCCACTGTCGCCATTTTTTTAAACTTTTTTCTGTAATCTTTGGATGTTAAAGGTATTTGTGAATATGCCTTAGTTTCTTGATAAGATGTAAGTTCTTTGAGGGCAGTATATATCCCTGTCTTCCGTGCTCGTTTTTGTATTCCTTATTTTAGTTCAGTCGCTGCTCAAGAAAACTTTGTCTGCTCCCTATCATTTCTCACCCACAGTTTCAACTTTTCTGGTCATAGTTTCTCTCCTTGGGGAATAGCTTCTTTCTGAATCAAAGCATGTAGTTCTCATGGCAACGGTCAATCGTGGTACTCTGTCATCAACCAGAGGTGGGTGTATGACTCAGATCTTGCCAGTCATAGACTACCATTCCCCTGTTCCATATGACTGGTTAAATGGAAGTAAGTATGTGACCCAGGCTGGGCCAGATTTCTTCCCAAGATGGCTTGAACTATCAGAGACAATTCTAACTCTTGGGTAACTGAAATAAAATGATGCTAGTTTACTACCTGAGGCCATGTTCCCTGTTGCTCAGGGAAGAGTCTTCTGTAGCTAGAGAGAATGAATGCAACTTGCAGAAGGACAAAGCAGCCATAGGGAGCCCAGCTGTCTTCTCTTCTCTGTTCTGTAAGCCACACCAGTATCCTTTCCACTTTTTCCTTAAGCTAACTCAAGATAGATTTTTGACACTTTCAACCAAAAAAATACTGACAGATACACGCATAATGCCTTGCCCCAAATCAGTGCTCAATAAAGATTTGCTAAAGGGGCTTTCTTCCAAATCAATCTATTCCACTTTTCTCATCTCTGCTTCCTTAGATTTCGCCTTCTTTCCTGCCCAACCCATCTTCTTTTTTGTCTTATCCTTCAGGAGCAGCTCTTTTACTGCCACCTGCTACAGATGTTTCACGCAAGGTATCAGTGGTGGGTAGTAAGCAGCAAAACATGCAATCCTGGCAAGACATTTCAGGAAAAAAAAGAAATATTATTCTTGTCAACTAATGTTAAAAAACAAAAGTTGGGGAAGGGGAGAGAAATCCATTGTATTCAGCTTAAGAACACCCTAAACAATCATTTAGTAACAGCATCTGCTCTTCTCACTGGTCACATCTTTTCTTCCTGACCTTGACTGGTAATTCAACATTCCACTGCTTTCGTATCACTGGTGCATTTCTTCAACTCCACAAACACCCTGGGAGCTCGCCTTCCTTTGGAAAACACCATCTTTTGGGGTTAGCCTCCTAGACTTATTATTTCCCATGCTGTATCCCGACAATAGAGTAGTAGGGCTTGAAAATGGTATTGCTTATTATTCATAGAGTACATAAAGAATGGCTTGCCTTGAAGTTTAGAGATAAGGTAATCCTTGTAAAATGACAATTTGATTTAAGTCATTCACTCAGGCGAACCTGGTTCCTGGAACACCCTGACAAAACCACATAAGAATTAAAGGTCTTGTGATGGATGAGGGAGCAAGATCTAATTGGTGTTTTAATAAATGTATTCTGACTTGGTAATCTACCTAGATTTATCAACAGAAAATGCCCCTGTCTAAAACAAATTACCAAGTTATGGCATAAAAACAATGACAAATGCCTTGTAATTGGCTGTTATACAAGTGCTGGCATCAGGAAGACAAACAGGATGTTGGTGTCTAGAATTGTTTTCAAGATGCTGAGTAACAGACAAGCAAAAGCAAAGAAAGGTTTTACCACCATTTTTTCTGTTTCAAATGGTCTTGAGTCAGATATGTAGCAATGCAGACTCTAACTGAGGAAGTTTTACCTGGAGTGCAGAGTTTGGGGGGATACTGCCATCATTCTTCTTTAGGGTATATGGAAGGGAGAAGGACCCACTATACCTGTAAATGTAGTATGCACAGCCTTTATGTGGCCACAGGTTGGGGCTATAAAAAGAAAGAACTCAAATTCCTTGAGTTCTTACTCTGTGCCAGGTACTATGCTAGGTTATTTCAATCATCACAACCCATAGCTGGGATAGTTATTGTTACCTTAATTTTATTAATAAATGAGTTACATGAGGTCAAGGATGGGTAACTTAGTCAAATTCACAAATTAGGAAATGAAGAAACATTTCCATTTTTGTAATATTTCAAGTTTGAAGCCAGATTTATCTAATTCCAAAGTCTATGTCATTTCCACTTGAGCTATGTTTTAGTTGCAGGAATATACTCTAAGACAGTGGTTCTTAAACTTGGCTGTGTCTTAGGATCACCTGAGTAGTATCCCAGCTACACCCCATATCAATGAAATCATTATCTCTGGGGATGATACCAGGACTCAGTATTTCTTAAAACTTCATAGGAGACAAATATGCAGACAAATTTGTGAACCTGTGTTCTAAGAAATATCTTCTCTTCTTCAAGTTTTTCTAGTAATTGGTTAATATTAGATTCAAGGGGGCACAAAATTTCAGATGAGTCAGAATATATGGGGAGGAATCATTTGGGGGTTTTGGTCCCTCTTCTGAAAATATAGAATGCTAGGAGTTCTGAAGAGCAATGGAGCAGCAATGGAGACCCTGGGTCTCCAAGAAGCAGGAGCACTGGAAGGTAATAAAGCCCAGAAAATAAGGTAGGGATGTCTAATGCATGATACTTAGGCTAGCCCTTGATAGTAACAACTGAATCCTAAGTAGGAGATCAAGACAGTCAGCCCCCTTCCTTCAAACAAGCAACCTCTTCTAAGATGGGGGTTCATTTCCAACTTCTTTTTTCTGAAACTTCTTCTCCTAAAGTGGCTGGGTAATATTTCTGGGATCCCATTTCCTGGAACCTAGAGCTCTATTGCTACCAAGCATACTCAGCTAAACACTCCCATTGCATAGCCACTAATCTTATTATAAATTAGGACAAAGTGTTCCAGTAAGAGGGAACAGAGAATACAGAAGACATAAAGTGGGGACAAGCTTAGATATATAGGAGAGAGTAAAATGGTCAATGTTTTTAGAGACTGCTCCTCAAGGGAGAATGAATGCTATGGTTTGAATGTCCCCTCCAAAATTCATATTGAAATTTAATTGCCATTGTGATGGTATAAGAGGTAGGACTTTTAAGAGGTGATTAGGCCATGAATGAATAAATGCTGTTAGAATGGGAGTAGATTAGTTATTGCAGAAGTAGGTTCTTGATAAAAGGATAAGTTCAGCCCCCACCCTGTCTGGTGGGCCCACTCACCATATGATGCCTTTCTGCCATGGGATGACCTTCACCAGATGCCAAAGCCATGCGCTTGGACTTAGCAGTCTCCAGAACCATGAACCAAATAAACTTCTATTCTTTTTAAATTACCCCATCTGTGGTAGTCTGTTATAGCAACAGAAACCAGACTAAGAAAAGAGTGGTTGTAGCTGAGATTATAGAGGTGAGCAGCGGCCAGTACAAATTGCTTGAGGACCAAGGTCTTTAGATTTTGTTCTAATTAAGCTGCGAAACCACTGAAGGGTTTTATACTTACCAATTTAGTATGAAACAGAAGAATGTGAATCAACCTGCCCAGCTAGCCATGTTCCCTTAGCAGAATCCTAATTCTACTGCAGCCCACAGAATCTCAGATGACCAGGTGCCTATGCTCCTTTCCGACTTTATCATCTACCACTCTTCTCCTCAGTCACCATACTGTAGCAATGCTAGCCTTCTTTCTGGTCCTCAAACACACCACACTCATTCCTGCTTCAAGGAATTTGAACTTACTGTTCTCTCTGCTGAAAATTCTATTCTCTTTCTATTCTCTTTCCTTTTTCATAGTTGGCTCCAACTTGTCATTCAGGTGACTCAAGTGTCACAATCTTAAGTGAATTATTGATTATTTGTATGTTTATTATCTGTCTTTGCCACTAAAATGTACAGTCATAAAAGTGTTCTTCTTGGTCTTCATGTGGTAGGTACTCACTAAACACCTGAATGAACTATAAAGTTCTTTAATTAGCACCAAGATAAGCTTACTTTCACCTCCTAACTTCCATATAGGGGTGTGTATTTATTTTTGTGATCTACAGTTTTCACTTAGCATTAGAGTATATACCCGTATCTTTAGATATTGTTGTTAAACATGTTTCATCTTAGGTGGCAACATATTCATCTATAGAATACCATAGTCCACTTAATAAGTCCCCTATTATTGAGTGTTAGGTCATTTCTTTATTCCTCCCCTATATAAACTCATTTATGGTTAATTAAGTAGACAGAGATAATGAGAGAATTTGACTTTTGACATTGTCCAATACTATCACACATTTTCCCAACCAGACATCACAACCAAACACATAGGGCTGTACTACTTGGAGACAGATTTGAGATGGATCCGTGCCAAGCAATAAGAATAAATAGCACTTGCTGAAATTTGTCAGTACAGCCTGTTGTATTTTTCACAGAAATAGGGTAGCATAAATACTTCCACTTGTGGATCTGTTTGAAATTTTAAAAATGTGAATGTTCTAACTTTCAAGCTGCTTAAGGAAGTGGGAAGATGAGTACATGGCATACCACTCCAATTCCCAAATCAACACACAATCAAACAGAAACATTTAGATGGAAATCAACAGCTCAGAAAGACTGGTCTTGGATTTTCTTTCACAAACACTAGACCACAGTCTTGATGATTATCAGCTCAGCAAAGTTAATGGCACTCTCTGGTTCTACATACTAAGCAGCCCAGAGTTTAGCCAGATGATTTCATTTCTACTTTTACATTCTCTGCTTTGTCACCCAGAAAGCAGAGATTTTAGACGACATTTAAGAGTCAGAGAATGTAATAAGTAGATAAGGGACATTGATTGAAATTCTACCCGGGATCCATGCCAGGATTTTGATCAAGTTCCACCACACATGTAGACAACTATTTGCTCATCTCAGGCCTTTATGGCTGACTTGTGATTCCAGGCTCCAAATGCCTTTCAGTACAAATAAGGTAAGATGACTCAAATCCTATTTGTTCTGTCCGCTTATTTTGGATAGTGTCAAGCCCTTCTCATTAGAGTATCTCCCACTTACTTCCTGGGATCCTCATGGCTGACTCTGGTATGCTCAAGAACAAGTCTACTCTCATTTGTCATCTTTACCATTGTTCCCACAACCAATACCCATGGGAAGTATGCTTGCTCTGGAGGTGCCCAAAGCTGACAGTCCTAGAGTTGTCAGAGTAAATGTAGTGTCTGTGCAACAGCAGAGACAGTGGCCCTCTCCCTGTCTCTCTGCCACACTCTCCCTCCTAAGCTTTTGAGAAACAAATTCCTTCAGCTCTGGGTCACCCTCCTACCCTACTGGCATTCAAATGGGGTCTAAGGAGGCAGGGGGAATACTGACGGCATGGCATTCTGTCTTGTTTCAAGCCCAAGGCACATACAAAAATATTCTTCCTACTTCTTTACCCACCAAACAGCAGACCCCTTGTAAGTCAATCCAGGCAAATAGATAGCTGACTGGCTCCCCAAGCCAACATATTCTTACATAGCCCAACTGTAAATACAAGTTTGGGCCTTAGGAGAACACCCTCTTAATGCAAGTCATACATCACTTCTTTGCAGGGAGAAGTAGGGCTTGAGAGACTCACAATTTCACTTTGAGATTTTTTGGGGGGTATGATTTTGAGAACCTAAGTCAGGAATTATCCACATTAAACCATTAAAATTTAAGGACAAAAAAAAATTCTTCATGTATATTCTGAACAGGATTTTCCAATTAAAAATAAGTGACCAACACATGCCTAGACTTGCCCTGTGGCCTGTCATGCCAAGCTGGGTAAAGGTCCGAGAAACCAGAATTACAAAGTGAAGCTTAAAACCATTGAGATGGAGCAGGAGCAGAGAGATGCTTGAGATGCTAAAATAGAAAAGGGGCTTAAGCAGATGACATAAATCTGATTTCCTCTGCTCAAATTCCTTCCACTGGTTTTGAGATGACTTACATCAAGTGTGAAATTCACATTCAGAGGGCCATCCAAACTGATGCCAGGAGTGAAGTTATTTTGAAGGTTATCTGTGAGCACAAGACAGCCATTTTTGCCCCCGTCTGTCTCCTTTGATAAGTTCCCCGAGAACATCACTCTCTAGGATATATTAAGGCTGCTATAAGCAGGGCATTTTCTCTTTGGTTTTATCAGCCTTCAAGCAAAGGCTTGGGTCACACACCTGCACCTATATATGATGCAACAGGCTCTTCAAGAGAATTCCCTTCCCAAAGTGAAAATTAAAAGTATTAATAGTTCCCCTTCTCAAGAACACCCAAATATGGATTCAGTTCTCAACTCCTACAAGAAAACTACAGTTGCACTATTTTAACCATGGCCTCTGAAAGAATAAAATACAGGCACATGGGCTCACACATATTTTAAGAAGTTACTTGGGAGTCATCTTTGATTCCTTCTTCTCCCTTACCTCCCAGATCCAATTAGTCATAAAATCTTATCAACACCATTCCAGAAATATTACCATAAATTGCCTCTTTCCTCTTCATCTCCGTTACTATTGCCTTAGTTCAAATTACATTATATCTCCCTGAATTACTTCAGCAGCCTGTTCACCAGCTGGATGGAGGGGAGGAGGGCGTAGTTTACTGGCATCTAGTGAGTGGAGGCCGAAGATGCTGCTAATCATCCTATAAATAAGGCACAGTGCAGCCTCTCACAATAAAAAATTATCTGGCCAAAAATAGTGCTGAGGTTGAAAAGTCTGCATTAGAATATAAGCACCATAAGGCAGGAAATTTATCTTGCTCTCAACTGTATCACCAGCATACAGAATAGTGCTTGCTATATAATAGGTGCTCAAAATATTATGAGGTATATAAATGAATGAATAAAAGCAAACAGAAGAATTGTACAAAATATCATTTGCCTTCTGCCTCAGGAATTCTTTCTGGGTTATTTCTTACCTAATGATTCTGGCTCATCAGTAATCCTGGTTACTTTGACCTACATTTGTTTTATAACTACATTTCTAGTTTTTATCTAGTCCAGGGGTTATATATAAAAAAAGACCATAGCTGCCCTGTTTGATATGGTAGTCCCTGGCCACGTGTAGCCACCTAATTTAAATTTAAATTACTTAAAATTTAATAAAATCAAAACTCAGTCAGCTCCTCTGTCACACGAGCATTTCAAATGCTCAATAGCCATATGTAATCAATGGCTACTATATTAGACGGAATAGGTATATTTCCATTTCTGCAAAAAATTCTACTGGACAATGCTAGTCTATAGGGATCATGTGGGTTATTTCTGGTTCATATCCATGAAAAACAACTAGGAATAAAAGGCACCCTTACTCCTGCCTTCAGCATATTGCCCTGACTCCAGCAGAAGAGGAAGGAACACACATGTTTGTAACTATATAGGGAATTTCCTATTCAAATTAGACATACACAAAGAGAAATATGATTGACAAGAGTATACCTTGTCTGAGTATATAGTATAGAGTATATATAGTATATAGTATAGTATAGGGTATAGGATAGAGTATTCCTTTTTCGCCAAAGGAATACTCTACTGCTTTAGGAGGGGAAGCTAACAAATCATTTCATGGCACAATTTCTTACGTGTTTTTGCTGTTTTGGCCATAAGAGAAATAGCTAGTAAAGTAAGCTCAAAGGTGATTTTAAAACCCAGCAACAGAATTCAGAAAAAGCTGCATGTAACAAAGTACCCTGCTAACCTTTCAGGGGCTAGTTGAAAAGACAGTCTGAGATGTAGGCATATGAGGGAAGCAAATTGCCAACAGTGCAGGGACATTTCCTCCAAGATATGTTAGAAACTGAGCAAGAAACACATGTCAAACAAGCACAATGGAAAAAAACTTCTTAGCATGATGACAAGTGCAGTACTTTAAGCAGCCAAGTATCTTGATCTGACAATGTACTAAGAAGATTCTTCCACCTACAATGAGGAAAATAGCAGTGGAAATAAGACAAGATACAGAGGGATGGTTAACTGTACAGCTAAAGACAGTGCGGTGCAATGGAATGAACATGGGTTTTGGAGTCCAAGGACCTGTGTTCCAAACATGACCGTGACGTTCATGGGTTGTAAAAGCTAAGGTATGGGACTTAACTTCCTGGCACTTCTGCTGGCACATTGGAGTAATGATTCTGTGGGATTGTTGTACAATTTAGAAATAATACATAAACCTTTTCTTCAGCATGATCTGGCTCATAGAAGGTTTGTTAGTAAATGGAAGATGTTTTTATTATTAAAACATTTAATATCTTACCCTCCATTCCACTGCTTGTTAAATGGAGAAAAGAATCGGTTCCCTGTGTTTCTTCCAGGATTGTAAAAAAGCAGGGAATAGCAAAAATAAAAGTACTTTAACCTATATACCTAAGGCTAACTGAAGTTTGACAAGAGCACCAAGACCACTAAATGAGGAAACAAGAGTCTCTTCAACAAATGATAATAGGAAAACTGGATATCCACATCCAAAAGAATTAAGTTGGACCCCTACTTTAAATGATACCCAGACATTAACTCAAGGAGATAAATGACCTAATATATAAGAGGTAAAACCATAAAATTCTTAGAAGAAAACATAGGGGTAAATCTTCATGTCCTTGGATTTGGCAATGGATATGATAACAAAAGCACAAGCAACAAAAATAAAAAAAAATAAAAATAAATTGTACCTCATCAAAATTTTAAAAATTTTGTGCAAAGGACATTATCAAAAAATGAAAAGATAATCTACAGAATGGGAAAAAATATTGTAAACTATCTGATAAGGGCCTAGGATATAGAATATATAAAATATTCTTACAACTAAAAAAAAAGACAAACCCAGTTTAAAAATGAGCAAAGAACTTGAATAAACATTTCTCCAAAGAAAACATACGAATGGGTAACAAACACATGAAAAGAGGACTAACTCCATCATTAGGGAAATGCAAATCAAAATCGTAATGAAGCACCACTTCACATCTACTGGTATGGCTATAAGAATATATTTTCAAAAGAAAAATAACAAGTGTTGACAAGGATGTGGAAAAATTGGAACTCTCCTAAATTGGTGGTAGGAATTCAAAATGGTTCAGTCACTCTGAAAAATAGTTTGGTGGTTCCTCAGAAAGTTAAATATAACATTACCATATGACTCAATAATTTCATCTGTAGGTATACATCCAAAGAATTGAAAACAGATACTCAAATAAGTACATGTACGTGCATATTCACAGCAGCACTGTACATAATAGCCAAAAAGTGGAAATAGCCCAAAGGCCCATCAAAGGATGAATGGATAAACAAATGGCGGTATTAATATACACGCACAATGGAGTATTATTCAGCCATTAAAAAGGAAGGAATTACTGATACATGTTACCTGGTAGATGAACCTCCAAAACATTATGTTAAGTGAAAAAGCTGCACACAAAAGGTCACATATAATATGACCCCATTTATATGAAATATCCAAAATACATAAATCCATAAAGACAAAATGCACATTAGTGGTTTCCGGAGGGTGGTGGGAGGAGGAAATGGGGAGAAGCTGCTTAATGGGTAAGGATTTTTACTTTGAAGTGACAGAAATGTTCTGGAACTCAATAGAGGTAGTGGATCTACAAAATTATGACTGTACTAAATTGTTTGTTTTAAAATGGTTGATTTTATCTTGTGCAAATTTCACCTCAATTTTTTGAACAGTAAAAGTACCTTGTCATCTGTAAAATTCAAAGCCAATTCAATGCCTCAGTAGAGAAAAAATGACTTGAACCAGTAACACCTTTAAGGAAAACATCTCTGCTCAGTTCTTCAAAGAACTAAGCCATTTAATTTTCATAACATTCCCCTTGGAAAACTGAGTCTCAGGATAATGATACAAGTTGTCCAAGGTTGGGAAGAGTCCAGCCTCTATCTTCTAACTCAACCATAACTACTCATTTTAGCATAACAATTCAACTCAATAATGAAGAAGGCACACCTCTACCTTATTTTTCTTTGAAACATTTGAGTTAAGAAAAAAACTAAGTATTTTGGAGATGGTTGGACTGAGTTTGTTCTGCTACTGCTGTCTACTGTATGTACAACATTGAGGATGTTATTCACTGTCCTTAAGTCTAAGTTTCTTCTGTATAACAGGCGAAATAATAGCATCGCCCTCATAGAGTTGTTGTGAGGATTAAAAGGGTAACATAGAGAATATGGTCAATAAATGATGCATGATATTAATAAAATCCTTCCGCTTATTGCATATTATAAGAACATCTATGTAGTCAGAAACTTTCTAAAAGCAGATTCAATTTCTTTTCTCTCCACCCACAATGTGCATCATATGGTTTCCTTTAGGTATCAGGCATGAAATAACTAAGATGTTTATTCAGATATCATGGAATTAGCAGCTTCCAGTTGAAACACTCTTCTTCAGCTTCATTTGCAGTTACCTGCTGTCAAAATTGTAATAACTAGCAGCAGTAGAAGAGTTTTATATTTTATAAAATGCTTAAAACATATATTTTCAAGTTTGATCCTCTTAATAACCACAGAAAACAGGAAGGTCTAAGATAAGTGGCTCCATTTTTCAGACAGGGGCTTGCTCAAAATCAAATATTCAAGAATTTATCCATGAACCAGGTTCTTTCCACAATTCCTCAAAGCTTGTTGGAAGTCTAATTTCCATGGATCGGATCTATGTTGCGAGTGACAGAAATGCAACTTCAACTATCTTAAACAATAAGAAAATTTCTTTGCTTATAAAATTGGTAAGTCTGAAAGAAGGTTTGGCCTCAACAGTGACTCAAACAATGCCACCAGGTGCTAGTCCCTCCCCATCCCTTGGCTCTGCTCTGCTCCACAATGACCTCATCCTCAGGTTCCATTGATGGTAATATGGTTGCTGCTGTGGTTTGAATGTGTCCCCTAAGAAATAAGTGTTGAAAACTTGATCCCTAAAGTGGCAGTATTAGAAGGTGGGGCCTAATGGGAGGTGCTTGGTTTACGGGGGCATTGCCCTTATTAATGGATTAATGCCTTTATCACAGGAGTGGGTTCCTTATAAGAGGATGAGTTCAGCCCCCTCTTGCTCTGTTGCTCACCCTCCCACCTGCTGCCGTGGGATGACACAGCAAGAAGGCCCTTACAAGATACCAGCACCTACATCTTGAACTTCTTAGGCTCCAGAACTGTGAGGAAATAGATTTCTGTTCTTTATGAATTATTCAGTATCAAGTATTCTGTTATAGCAGCACAAAATGTACTGTGACAGTTGCCAGCAGCTTCAGACCAATCAATATTCATATTTAATATCACCTAAAAAGGAATATGTGCCTCTATCAGCTGTGTGTCTCACTGCACCTGGTTCACATGTTTATCCCTGAACTAATTACTGTGGCCACAGGAATACAAGGCTCCCATTGGCCAGGCCCAAGTCACGTGTTCATTTTTGCAATGGGGGGTCAAGAATGACTTCAAAACCCATTGACAAAGAGTTATAGAGGAGAATGATATCTCAGAAGAAAACTGAGGTGTAAATAGACGCTGGTCAACAAAAATGACAAATACCTACTGCACTCTGATAAATAAAACTTTGCTAAAGTTAAATTGGCTATGCCTCTACTCTGGAGGTCATGTACCAGAAAGATAGTCTGATATTTATTTATTCATTTATTCAAAAGTCATATATGAAATGCCTACTTTAATGCAAGCCCTAGGGATTCAAGAAGACATTGTCCCTGCCCATGGTAAGTCTATAAAGTGAGGATTTGAGTTGGTTGACTTCCCATTTTCATATCATTACTGGTTCCTGCTTCCCCACTGCAAAAATAACAAGAAACACTTTGTAGGGACACACAAGCCATGTACTCCTAGTACACTCTGCAGGATAAGAATGTCATCAGTTGCCATGACAACCTGTTTGGGTTCTGAGGGTATGTAGCATTTTTTATACTATCAATCAGAATCTAGATTTATTTTACAATACTATACAGTGTCAACCCCATGGAGAGGAAAATATAAATGAAATAACTAGGGGGCATTGAAGAAATGACAGTTTATAATGCCTCCACTGAAACCTTGAAAGTTTAGAAGCAGAGTTAAGTTTTTCTAAATATTGATTTCTGTAACTTGTGACTAGATAAATTGCTTTAAAACCTACTAAAAATCTTAGAGATGCAAAATGTTTCTCAAGCATATTTAGCTGCTGAGGACACTGAATTTTAAGGCTACCACGGACCTTCAAGGTCATCTAGGCCAATCTAATCCCTTCAGCTCCCAGATGAAGACTCCGAGATCTACAGAGGAAAAGCAGAGTGCCCAAGGTTCCAAAGACATCAAACCAGAACAAGGATCTCCAGAGTCCTAGATCCATGCTTGATATGGTTTGGATGTTTGGCCCCTCCAAATCTCATGTTGAAATTTGATCCCCAGTGTTGAATATGGGGCCTGGTGGGAGGTATTTGGGTCATGAGGGCAGATCCCTCATAAATGGCTTGGTGACCTCCCAAGATAATGAGTGAGTTCTCACTTTATTAGTTCATTCCAGAGATGGTTGTTTAAAAGAGCCTGGAACCACCTTCTCCCTCTCTTTGCTCCTTCTCTCACCATGTGACACGCCTGTGCCCCCTTCGCCTTTCACCTTGATTGGAAGCTCCCTGAAGTCCTCACCAGAAGCAGATGCTTCTGTATATTCTGGAGAACTGTGAGCCAAATAAACCTTTTTTTCCATATAAATTATCCAGCCTTAGGTATTTCTTTATAGCAGCAAAAAATGAACGGAGATAATGCTCATTCTATATTACCAACCAGTTAAACCACTGATGACCTTTCCATTCAGCAAAGAGCACTTACACATTGTGTAAATTATAAACTTTATATTCATTCTAAAGTACATGGCATAAATTAAGCTCACAAGAGATCCCCATCTTGACCATGCCCTGAAGAAATGATGTCTGACTAGTGTTATCATAATAAATTCCACAATTCTAGGTAACTAACTGATACTTTTTGTTTTAATCCTTTTTATGTTCCCTGATTCCCTGCCCCTTCAGGGGAGTCTTGAAGACTTCTCAGGGGAGGCTGAAAACATTCTTTATAGAAAACTCTGATATCGTATTCCTGAAAAATATATATAAACATTTTCCCCTAAATCAACAAAACATATACTAGGCTAGTTCATAAATTAATGAATTACATGTAATCTTCAATTTATGCCTCTGAAAAACTTGTATTATTCTGTATCAATTTCGTAGGGTTGTCACAACAAAGTAACACAGTGTGAGTGGCTTAATCAACAGAATTTTTTTTTTCCTCACATTCTACAGGCTAAAGTCCAAGAACAGGATGTCAACAAGGTTGTTTCTTCTGAGAGTCTCTCTCTCTCTTTGGCTTATAGGTGGCTATCTTCTCTATCTGCCTTCCCATGGTGTTTCCTCTGTGCATGCTTGTGTCCTAATCTCCTCTTATTAAGGACACCAGTCATATTGAATTAAGGCCCACCCTAATGACCTCATTTTAAACTTAAGTACCTTTTTAAAAAAATTTAATACTATTTTTATTGACACAGAGCAAATGTACATGTTTTCAGGGTACATGTTTTCAGGGTACATGTGAAAATGTAATACATTCATGTAATTTGTAAAGATCAAATCAGTGTATTGGGATACCCATCACCTTAAATATTTGTCTTTTCTTTATATTAGAAACATTCTAATAATTCTCTTCTAACTCTTTTGAAATATATAATAGATTATTGTAAACTATAGTCACCCTACTGATCTATTAAACACTAGGTCTTATTTCTTCTATCAAACTGTATATTTCTACCCTTTAGTAAATCTCTCCTTATGCTCCTATCCACCCTCTTCTTCCTGGCCTCTAGTAACTACCAATCTACTTTCCATCCTCATGAAATACACTTTTTAGGTCCCACATATGAGAGAGACTATACAATATTTGTCTTTCTCTGTTTGGTGTGTTTCACTTAACATAATGACCTCCAGTTTTATCCATGTTGCTGCAAACAACAAAAATTCATTCTTATTTATGGTTGAATAACATTCCATTGTGTATATATACCACATTTTTATCCATTCATCCATTGATGGACACTTAGGTTGCTTCCATATTTTGGCTATTGTGAGTAGTGCTGCAATAAACATGGGACTGCAGATATCTCTTCAATATATTGATTTTTTTTCTTTTGGATATACACCCAGTAGTGGAATTGCTGCATCATATGGTATTTCTATTTTTAGTCTTCCATAGTGGCTGTACTAATTTACATACCCTCCAACAGTGTAGGAGAGTTCTCTTTCTCCATATCCTTGCCAGCACCCATTATTCCCTTTTTGATAAATGCCATTTTAACTGTGGTGAGGGGATATATCTCATCGTGCTTTTGATTTGCATTTCTCAGATGATTAGTGATGTTGAGCATTTTTCACATACTTGTTAGCCATATGTATGTCTTTTTTTGAGAAATGTCTATTCGGATCTTTTGCCCATTTTAAAATTAGATTTTTTTTTTTGCTATTGAGTTGTTTGAGCTCCTTATATATTCTGGTTATTAATGCCTTGTCAGATGGATAGTTTGCAAATATTTTCTCCCATTCTGTAGGTTTTCTCTTCACTTTATTGATGTTTCCTTTGCTGTGCAGAAGCTTTTTAGCTCGATGCAATCACATTTGTTTATTTTTGCTTTTGTTCCCTGTGCTTTTAAGGTTTTATTAAAAAAATCCTTTCCCAGACCAATGTCATGACATATTTCTCCTATGTTTTCATCTGGTATTTTCATAGTTTCAGGTCTTACATTTAAGCCTTTAAACAATTTTGAGTTGATTTTTGTATATGCTGAGAGATAGAAGTCTAGCATTCTTCTGCATATGGTTATCCAGTTTTCTCAACACCACTTACTGAAGAGACTGTCCTTTTGCCATTGTATGTTCTCGGCACATTTTCAAAGATGAGTTGGCTTTAAATGCATGGATTTGTACCTGGGTTCTCTATTCTATTCCATTGTTCAATGTGTCTATTTTTATGCCATGCTTATTTGGTTAATATAGCTTTGTAGTATATTTTGAAGTAAGGTAGTGTAATGCTTTCAGCTTTGTTCTTTTTAGTAAGGATTGCTTCAGCTTTGGGGGGGGTCTTCTGTGGTTCTACATAAATTTTAGGATTGTTTTTTCTAATTCTGTGAAAAATTTCGTTGGTCTTTTGACAAGGATTACATTGAATCTGTAAATCGCTTTGAGTTGTAGTGTCATTTTAACAATATTAATTTTTACAATCCATAGACATGGACTATCTTTCCATCTTTGTGTCCTCTTTGATTTCTTTCATCAGTATATTATAGTTTTTTCTTGTATAGGTTTTAATTTAATTACCTTTTTGAAGGCACTGTCTCTAAACACAGTCAGATTCTGAGGTACTCGGGGTTAGGACTTCAACACATCATTTTGGGAGGACACAGACCCCATATACTCAGCCCATAACAGAGATGTAGTTAGATGTCTTAAGAACAAAGTTTCAAGTTATCAGAACATTACAAATTAACACAGGATAACTTCTCTTTTTGTGTTCACAGATATGAGCAAGGCTTTGGGTGGCGGGGTGGGGGGGTGGGGAACTATCTCAAATGCCATTTTTCCAACAGTATACTGCCTAGTATCCAAGCCCTAGTGCCATGACAACATAGGCTGAGAACCTGGGGGACTTGACACATCAGATCAAGCTGGATAAAGACCAAATGTCACAGAAGTAATGAACAAGCCCAGAATGAACAGCAAAATAATTTCGGCTTTGGAACACACATAAGGTTGTTATCAGGAATTGGCAAAGTTTGAAAACCCACGGTATTACTTAGTGTTATTTTCTATATTCCATACGAAAAATAACAGAACTTCTAAGCAAACAGTCCTCTGGAATTATCCCAGTCAAATATGAGATTGTGTATGGGACATTATCATGAAAGTCAAATGAAATAGCAAGGCAGTACTAATCTTGTCTATGGCTTCTATAGAAATAGATTTAATGTATTAATGTCATAGACAATAAGTAATTTAACAGTTGCATAAACCAAACAATTTATCCCATTCTGGACTGTATGTCCAAGAAGACACTAATCAAGGCCTCCTTCTTCGGGAACCAGAGATAGAAACAACCAAAGACAGCCTCCCTTTGCTTTGCCAGCGCCTATGCACAGCAAGCTCAGCCACATTTCTCAGCCATCTCCTGCTGGCAGCTTCTGATTTAGCCATGCTAACTGTAAAACTTACTGAAATACGTCATGCATTCTTTCACACAGAGGCTTCAGCACACGTTAGTGCCTCTTCCTGGAACACCATTTCTCTCCTCACCCTCAGCTGAGTAACAATGTCCTTCTGGTCTTTTCTGAACTGTCACTGTACCATGGAAATCTCCCTGATGTCTCATATTTGCATTACATGACCTGCCTGTGGCAGTCATACAACACTTCCCCATTATTATCCTTACCACATTAAAATTGCCTATTTTTATGGCTGAGTAGTACTCCATGATATACATATACCATGTTTTATTAATCCACTCGTGTATTGATGGGCCCTTGGGTTGTTTCCACATCTTTGCAATTGTGAATGCGAAAAATGTTGAACTACCTATTGCATTATCCTGGATGGAGCTGGAGCCCATTCTTCTAAGTGAAGTATCACAAGAATGGAAAAACAAACACCACATGTACTCACCATTAAGTTGGTACCAATCCATCAACACTTATGTGCACAAATGGGAAGTAACATGCATAGGGTGTCAGGGTAGCTATGAGCGGGGAGAAGGGGATGCTTAGATTCACACCTAACGGATGCAGTGTGCGCCATCTTGGGGGATGGGCATGCTTGTAGCTCTGACTCGAGTGGTGCAAAGGCGATTTCTGTAACCAAAGCCTTTTTACCCCCATAATATTCTAAAATTTAAAAAAAATGGGAAAAAATAAAGACAAAAATGCCTATTTTAATTGTTGTTTTCTCCTTGAGAATGTAAGAACCTCAAGGGCAGAGATGGTTTTGATCATTGCTGTATTCCCAAAGTTTAACACTGTGCCTGATTCTCATAGAATGTTTGTTGAATAAGTGATGGATAACGCAGTTGTCCCAAGAACTATGTCAAAGGCTCAGTCAATGGAAGCTACTTGTATACATGTGAGTATCACATCAAGAGTTCCTAACCGATCAAATATTTCTATGGCAAGTCTTCTATGACTCTACCATAAAATAGGATTTAATGGAGCGCGGCCAATGTAAAAACTTGAAGACAGACATGAAACTGACCTTAGAAATCTGGTTCAAGTTATTTTTCACTTTACAAAAAGCAAAGCTAAGGAGTAGAGAGTTCTAAGAATTAACACCATTTAATAATGGGAGAGATGGAACAGAATAGAAATCTTTTGACTCTCAGTTCCCTCAACCATTTGTTAGTATTGATTAAGCCCTTATATATGCCAGGCACTGGGGATATCAGGGTGTATGAAAGAAGTAAGAACTCAGTCCTCATGAACCACGTATTCTCCTGAGGGAAGACAGACAACAGACAGGTAATAAATGAGTCTCAAAATATAACATAAAAAATGAGAGCTTGATGCTATGTAAAGCGGTCAGGGAAAGCCTCTCTGAAGAGATGGCATTTGACCTACAGTTGAACAAAGGATAAACCATTGGAGGATCTGGAGGAATGATAAAGACCATGAAATGGGAAGAAGGTGGAGAGCTGGAATAAAAGAAGGGAGGCAAGAATGGTGGGAATGTGGGGAGCAAACAGGATAATCATGTAAGATGAACTTGTAGCTACAGGGAGGGGGCACAGCTCACAGGGCCTAGTAGGCCATGGTAGGGCAGGTGGCTTTATTCCACGTGCCTTGGAAGCTCTGGGAGGGAGCGATGAAATTGATACAGCTCCACCTCCAAGGCATTCTTCACCAAAGAGCAATGTCTCTGTTTTACCCAGTCATCACGGTTGAACTCATATATGAAACAGGGTGAAAAATTTAGGAGTTAATGTAGCAAATGAGCCAAAGTTTCATTTCCAATGTATTTTCTGGATACAAGAATAAGGTTTTATAGTTATACATAAATATACTTGTATGAACATTCATCCTGAGAGCAATCTGACTGCAGTGTAAGTGCTTACATTGTAACTGTGGAGCAAGGCCTTGCAACTTCTACCGAGTTACACTATCCAAAGTGGTGTTCTACAGAGGATTCCCTCTGCCAGGGGTATGCAGAGCCAGTGATTATTAACAAAGCTGATTCACATACCAGACCTTCTGTTCCTGGCTTTTTGCTTTATCCCAGCTAGACACTTGCGCAGAAGAGCAACGGTGAGAAAATGTCGCTGAGATCATTAATACCTTCCCTTAAAAATACCAAGTCACTTAAACCCCTAAACTTTCACTTTATATTAAACATGAGATTAAGTGATATATTTAATGAGCTTAAGTGATAAATGTCTAAAGAAACCCTAAATGAAACTATTTTCTGCCTTATATATTCTAAATATTTTCAACCTAAAATTTGGTTGCTGAAATAGTAAAAGAACGAAAAAAGAAAGACCATTAGAAGAAATAAGATGAAACGTTTTGAGATTCTGATAACCTTACACGTGTGATTTTTCCAACTACTGCCCTCCCCCAAACCCTTCCTCTCAAAGGCTTGGATTTTACCATGCAAGTCCCATTCAAGGGCCCTTCACCAGCTTTGCCAAAAGCCTCCTTCCTGCTTATTCATCTAATGCCCAAGGTCAAGGGAACCAAGCTCTACATTTAAAGATCAGCTAAAAATCCTGTCCTTGTGCCCTGTATTGGAAGTGGATCAGGAATAAGATAATTTCAGCCTCCAAATCCTGGGAAATATCAAGTTTGAGAATGACCGATGAGTTTCCCTGCCTGTTTCATAGAGAGGCTGGTGGCAGGTAAGGGAAATATCCCAGGAGAAGCTTATATCAGTTGGCATGTCACTGACTTGGTTGCAACCTCCACTGTCTGAATCCTCTGCCTTTTTCTGTTTCCAAAAGCTTTACCTCTCCATCTTCCACCAAACCACACTTGCTTCTCTACTGGGTGCTACTGAATGAGTGCCGTTGGCCAGGCTTTGTGAGACAGGCACCCACTGGATTATTTGCACCAAGGTGATGTATGTGTTATTATGAAATGAGATGAACCATAACCAGTGCATCTGGACCACAGGATAATAAAGAGGGAGGAAATCTTGTCTTTTGACAAGTAGGGAAGAAAACTTGTCACTTATAAATGGACATTTCTAGGACACATCATTGGTAAAGCATTCAAAAAGTACCCTACCCCAGAGTTCATTTTTAAAATTCTATCCTCAGTTCAAATTATTAATAACTCTCTGACCTTTAATGATTCTTTTTATTCCCTTCTTGGTATATTGTAACAAACCAACATCTTTCAGTGACAATAAATTTGAGACAAAGTAAGGAACTAACTAACTGTGCCCCATGATGGGAAAACATAAATCACTGCCTCTCAGCCACTGCTTGGGGCTAGAACAGCCTTTGTCCAAACTAAAACACTGTGTGCTTGGTGTGGGCTGCCTTTTATTAGGCTGAAACAGCTTTGGGAATTCTCGGGGTGCTTCCTAGTCATCTTAGTAAGTCCCATTGTAGCCAGGCACAAGGACTGCGACAGTCAATCATTTGCTAATACAAATAGGTCGCCTTCTTTACAGGGTACTTACAATATCATCATGAAAGACAAGCCTCAGTATTTCACCCGAATTAAATAGTGTATCAATAATTTTCCTACTTTTCAGCAAATCTGCGCTATAAATAGTCAAGCGTGGCTTTGGTTTTCATCCGCTCCATTGGAAACTCAAAATTATCTAGGAGTTCCAATGGGGCTTAGTACCACCAAGGGTTTCCAAATAGCTACTTGGGAGAGATAAGACTCACAGCCTGACCAGAGAGCCCTATTGTCTTGGATCTTTCCAGGCATTCTGCTGGAGATCCCCACTGGTCCTTTCTGCCATTCCAATCAATTTCGTGAAAAACATAGCTGTTTGCCAACAAAAGCTCAACCAAACCCAGCATCGTCAGGGAAGCAGCTTCCTGCAGATGTGATACTTGGCCCTGGGGCTACAGGCTCCGAGCTTCCTGATAAGATGTGAAACAGTAGAGACTCTCGGTCTCCACCTTAGCAGGATGAGGCTTCTCATGTGTTACAGAGAAACAAAACTCAGACAGGGGTCTAAAGAAGAGAGTCTTCAAGTACAATGATGACTTATTTTACGGAAATAGTCACTGGCAGGTCCCATCTCTATTGAGGACAGAACAAGAGGAATGAGATCCATGCTGTGACAGCAGGAATCAAGGCATCAGAAAAGTAATTTGCCAAACATCACAGGGGCCTAGAAAAGTGTTGGTTTTTTTTGTTGTTGTTGTTGTTTGTTTTGTTTTGTTTTGTTTTGTTTTAGCTCACCAACATTCTTATTGGTCTGAATTCATTCCAATCGCCAGCAAAATGTGGTCTATAAGAAACCATGCCTAAATGTTCTCTTGATTTTTACCATAATTTTCATGCTACATTTTACCAAGGAAGTACCAAAACCAAATGGGTTTTATTTGACATGGACTGTTAATTGAACAAGGCAACTATAGAAAGATGATTTAAAGCTTAGCGTTTAGAATTAGAGCATTTTAGTTTCAAATTCTGGCTTTGGTTATTTACAACCTGTGATCTTGGGTAAATGTCTTATGCTTAGTCCCCCTGTGAGGAAAATAATAATGTGCAAAGCACTTAAGAGAGTACCTGTTTTTCTAAATCACTCAATAAATATTAACTAATTATTAGTATTACTACTATTCGTTTCTGAATCCTACATATAACACAGGAAATATTTGTCTTCATTCCTTCCTGACATAGAAAGGAAGCCAAAGCCTGATTTCCCTGGCACTACTCTGTATTCTGGCTGGCTCTGCATCTGCCGAAATAGAGAGTAGCTCAGATGCGAAATAATCTGTGTCCACCTGTGTAGATGAAATCCAGGGACAAGAAAGGCACCCCCTACTTTTGTCTCTAGCATAAATTTCCCCACCAAGCAAACCTGCCACCTCTCTGCCACAGTGAGATTTATAATAGAATGATCCCAACATGTCACGATGCCAAATTCCCTGTTCTGGCTTCTCACCAAAGAATAATGCCTACTGGTTTTGTCTACTCAATTTTCCTTTATAATTACACATTTTTGATTTTCACTTCCCAAAGCATTTCAACATCTGCCAACTCAGATGTACCGCAATCTTAGTATCCCTGTGACACAGAGGAGAAAAGAGATATTTGCACAAATTATAGTTGGAGAATAGTCCCCATCCTTAGAATATTTACCTACCAGGTCATATACATCTTTCCCACATTAATAGGGGGAAAATACTCCTTGACTATGAAAGATAGCTGGATATTCAAGCATCCACAGGATGGGGAAAGGTAGAATATAGCTGTCAATATGATGATAATAATATTGGTATTAATTGGTATTTATTGAATGCTTAATACTAAACGAGGGTGGGTGAGTTCTCCCCTCTTTGCTATATGATTCCGTATCAGTCTATATGGAATAGCATATTTTTTGCTTATCCCAATGTGTGAGGGAGTTACTACATAGAAAGTTTCTAAACTTTCTTGTTCCATCTTCTTACATTGTTTTCCCAGAAGGAGGGATTTTCATTAACTGGATTGAGCCTGAGACAGAGCAGAGCCTGAGATATTCCCAGGCCATGTTTTGAAGGTGTATATGAGAGTACTATGTGCTAAAGATGGAGTTCTACTCTCTGCTCTTCCAGAGGCATATGCCATGCAGTAATGTCCCGGTGCAGGGAGGATGCCAAGGCCTGCCTCTCAGGCCTGCTCGTGCTATTTCTGGCTCCTTCTACATGGCCATGGTGGAGTAAGTAAGCCCCAGGTTGGTTCTACCAACTTATAATGGGGGTGGATTTTGAGGAAACCGCACTTACTTCCAATTCTAGAACTACAGCGTATGCCTTGGTACCACTTTCCAGAAAGTCCTGCCTTAAGGAAGAGTGGGTGAGGGAGGACAGAGCACTGCCTATGTGTGATAGAGTAAACAATCCCCCCAAAGATATCTATGTCCTAATTCCCAGAATTTATGCCTATGTTATCTTACATGGCATATGAGTTACCTACAGCTCCATAACAAATCACCACAAACCGGAGGCTTAAGACAACGGAAATTTATTCTTTCACACTTCTGGAGGCCAGAAATCCAAGACCGATGTGTTGTCAGGGTGGTTCCTTCTTGGGGGCCTCAGAGGGAGAATTTCTCCCATGCCTCTTTCTTGGCTTCTGTAGTTGCTGGCAATGTCTGGCCCTCCTTCCCTTGTGGACACATCACTTCAGTCTTCCTCTGTTGTCACATGGCATTTTCTCCCTGTGTGTCACTTCTCTCTATGGATCTTCACATGGCATTCTCCTCTCTGTGTGTCTGTGTCCCAATTTCCCTTGTCTTATTAGGACCCCATTCATTGGATTAGGCACATTCAGTAGGATCCCATTTTAACTTGATCACATTTGCAAAGACCCTATTTCCAAATAAGGTCACATTCATGGGCATTAGAATTTCAACATATCTTCTTGGCAGACATAATTTCAAGGAACAGCACATGGTAAAAAGGACTTTGAGGGTGTGATTAAATTAAGGATCTTGAGATGGAGAGATTACCCTGGACTTACCAGGTGTGTAACCACACGGCCCTTCTAAGGAGGCAAGAGGACCAGAAGTCAGAGAAGAGGCTGTTTGACTCCAAAGGCAGAGATTGGAGTGATGCAGGCACAAGTCAACGAATGCCAGCAGCTCTAAAAGCTGAAAGAGGTAAGAAACATATTCTTCCCTGGAGCCTCCAGAAAGAGTCAGCCCTGCTGACACCTTAGTTTTACCCCTTAAGACTCATCTCAAACTCTGATCTCCAGGATTGTAAGAGAATGAATGTGTATTGCTGTAAGCCACTAAATTTGTGGTAATTTGTTACAGTAGTAACAGAAAATGAATACACTAGATAATTTAAAAATCAGAATTTTATGTTTTGTTTTCCATTGATGCTAGGGGACACAGCTCCCTTAACAAAGGGAAAAATGGGTGATGGGTAGAATGCCAACACCAAAATCATGCCACAAATCTGTAATAACTGGGTTACCCTACTGAGCTAAGGCCCCTTGAGGCATTAGCTCATGAACTCTTCAAGCAACCCTATGAAGTAGCTACTCTTATTATTCATCAGAAAAACCTAAGAAAATTGAGGCTGAGGAACATTAAGTAACTTGTAGCTAGTAAGTGTTGGAGTCAGAACTGAAACCCAGATCAGTCTGACTCCAAGAGTTATGGCCAACCTTTTCACTAAGCCATACTCTCCTCTCGCCCACCTGTAGTTAGGTAAATGCCCTCACTGGACACGGGGCAGAAAGCCTGGTCTGCAAATGATGCAAAAGTGCCACACTTGCAATTTGTCTTCATATAAAAGAAACAGCCATTGTTTGCCTGGCCACCTAAGGGGAGGTGATGAAAGAGAGGCCAAATAAGCATCCTCCAGCCACAGATGCTACTGTGAGATAATCAATTAGCCCAGAAAAGCCTCTTGCAAAGCCAATGAAATGTTAATGGTGCCAGTATCCAGTTGGAAGAAGAAGAGTAATAGCCTTGGGCACCCCATATGACAGGGGATTATGGCTGTGCACTAAGTTAATCTGTTCTTCTCAAAACTGAATATGAGAAAATCAGTCCCTCTTCCCCCTTTCTTTGGGTTATTTCTGAGCTGCTGGAAGACGTCCAGCGGAGATGACGAGCTTCATGATAGCACCATGTCTGTCGTCTCACTTCTGCTCTCAGAGCCTAACACAGGACCTGAGATGCAAGCACTCCACAAATATCTGAAAAATCAGCCGGGGTCCGACATGCTTAGATCCATATATCCCGCTTCTATCACATATCAGTGATATTACCTTGAGTAATTCACATCAACTCACTGAGCTTGTTTCCACATCTATGAAATGTAGATTTAAAAGCTGGGCAGCGATGACTTTGCCTTTTGAAGCACTGGAGACTTACAATGCTTAGCACGATGCTCTACAGAGAAGTTACTTCTTAATAAATATCCGTGAGTCAGTAAATGGATGAATGGATGGATAAATGGTAAAGACAAGTGGGACACATTGTCACTGCCCCCAAGCAATGCTAGTATTGCAAACCTCCATCCATCTACAGAAAGCCTGCCCACTCCCACTTCTCAGTGCCATGGGACTCAGGAGGCCAGAGATTCCCCAGGGGCTACGACCTAGGCCAGAGTTACATAGAAACAAATTAAAAGTACAATTGAGATGATTCTAACTCCTTTTCACTAACATTGGTTAGTGCATCTGTGTCTGTGTACCTGTGTCCTGTCTGTGTTTCCATCTACCATATGAGGACGTGTACTCCTACACCACTTGGAATTAAGGTGATGATGCAGCTATCTAGTATGACTCCTACCCCTGGGAGTGCTCTCGCTCCTTTTACTAATCAATAGCTATCAATTCTTAGCAACGTTTCTGTTAAGAACTTCATAACCTCCTATTAGGATATTAGAATCGGCATCCAGTGTAAAAGTTTAAGCAATCCCCATCCTCGGCAGGAATGCAAATGTGACGGAGAGGTCAGCACAGCAATCAGAGCTGTCACCAACCGCTCCGTTCAAGGCATTTTGCTTGTTTGAGCTTCAGCTTTTCATTAATATCTTTAAAAGAAGGGATTCACACTCGATCTTTACCTTGGCCTCCAAGGTGTCCTGGTATGGCCCTTGCCTACCTTTCCAAACTTTGGCCAGTCACTTTCTCCTTCACCCACACTGCCCTGATTGTGCTGGCCTTGTCCCTGTTCCCAAATACACACAGCTTTTACACAGCTCGTGGCCCTTGCACTTGTTCCCTCTGCCTGGAAATGATCTTCCCTCACCTTTCACAACACCAGCTCCTCTGTCGCCACCACGTCTCAGCTCAGATGCCTCCTCCTTAGACAGGTCTTTTCTCACTGCCCAATCTAAAGCTGCCGCCCAGTTACCATCATACGATCTTGTTTTGTTTTCTTCATAGCATCTATAAATGTCTCATGTTTTCTTAATATTTATTTATTATTTGCCTCCTTTCCTTAGGCTATAAGATCCATGCAGGTAGGGACCTTATCTGCCTTATCCATCACTCAATCTCCAGCACCAAAAACAAGATGTATAGATGGTGTTTGAGGAATGATTAGGGTTCCTTCTATGTGAAAGGTTCTATGTCATGTTATAATCTGTGCCTACTCATATTCCACACCTCCAACTCCCCAAAACACTGTGACCAGTACTAAACCTAGACAAATGCTGATGTGCTGCACGAGGGTCCATGTGGTGTGAGGGTTCCTACAGCTGTGTCTGACATTCTAACCCAATTCTGTGCTTTGGAACCCTGCCTGGTTGGCTGCCAGAGAGTTCCAGCTGGCCACTCCCTTCCTCCCGCTCAGGCTCTGGATCCCTCCCGTGTTGCAAACCAGTAGGGACATCACACCTATGCAAGCCAAGTGCCTGTGAGCATCTCTTAGGGAAGCCCCCTTGTCGCCCTCCCTTCCTCCCTGCAGGGCATTTTCCACGTCCAGGGGGCACCTACACTCACAGAAACTCTGTCTTGGTTGAGCCAAACTACCTTTCCCTGCTTGAAACAGAACTGAGATAAAATCTTGTTACAAACCAAGGATTACTTTGTATCATGCACGAAAAACAATCAGTATATTTAGAAAGTAAAAATATTAAAAGTAAGGAGACACCAAGATCATAGCTGCATCTGCATTTTGGCTGTGGCCTTAGGAATGAGGAAGATGGGAGCATACATTAAAAGAAATTCTAAAATGACTGAAGATTTAAATGTGAATTTACATGTTCTCAAAAGGAGAAGTTCTAGCAGTCCCGAATTCCTTAGTTGCCCTTCTCTGCTGTCAGGGGTAGAATCTCTGATCTCTAGAGTTTTTCCTCAGGTTGCACTCTAAAAAATACAGAGCTCCAGAACTGCTCTGGTTCCAGAAGAAGGACAGAGGATGAGAAAATGAGACAAGTGTAAGAATATCATAATAATTTTTGCTGTATTCCTGAGAAACTTATTTCTATGTATGAAGTTCTCTTTGTTCATCTGATTTGTCAATCAGACTAGTGAAGAATACAGTGAATGTATTTCATGAACTAGACTAGCTATCAGTGAAATATACTTTAATGTTTTAATCAGATTTTTAGAATGAGGGAAATGTTTGTATATTTTCATTATCTATTCAAATGGTTACACTTCAAAGAATGTACTCGTAATTGGTATGGCAGCTGAAAAAAAGCAAAACACAACCACTTTGCTAATGGAAAACTGATTCTATTTAGAGATGAACAGAAAGAACAAATTACAAAAGTCAGAGAAGCCTAATCACTGTCTATTTTTTTTTTTTTTTTAAGTAATGTTCTGGGTTTGCACTAATGCTAGAATAGATTCCACACAAAAACAAAATTCCAGGAGAAAAAAAATCCCAGTTGATGGTGGACTGCTTATAATTCAGGGAATGGAGGAGATGGCAATGACCTAGATAACTTGGCAGCAAAACATAATATTATGTGAATTATCTTGCGTGTTAGATAACCTGGATAAAACATTACATCTAGGTTATGTGTGTTCCTAAGGCTTACTACGAAATTCTATGGTATCGCTTGAATCTTCCTTCAGATTCTCCCTAGCACTAAGAATCATGCTTCACACATAGTAGGAGTTCGGTCAACATTTGCTGCAAGAGAATATAAATTAGCACTTTGCTTCATGTATTAGCAAATGCGCTGCCGTCTTGCTCTGCTACTTAGAGATTCACCTTGGAGATTTTAAATCACAGGAACCAAATGCAAATCCCATATTCACCCTTGCAGCAAAAGTGCTAAAAAGTTATGATATATAGGATGTAAGTGCAAGGAATTACTGAAATATAACAATGAAATCATGGTTGTTTATATTGTAGAACTTTCCTAAATCTTGAAGACATAAAAATATTTAGAAAACATATTACAAACACATAGCTAAAACAGAAGGATACATACCAGAGTCTTTCTCTGGGGTAAATTTATATAACAGTGTGCGTGTGTGTGTGTGTGTGTGTGTGTGTGTAATATATTCAAAAGTGTTCATACCAAGAACTTATTTGTATGACTATTCTAAACGTTTTTATAGAAGGAAGCATTTTTATATCTAGTCAAGCTTCAAAATTTGTGAATAAATTTTAAAAACAAATTTGGGATCTAAGATAACTAATATTTCTAGAGCTCATGCTGGAGGGACTTAATGGGGAATTAGCAATGAAGTAAAGAAAATTGTCACTTTCTCTTAACAATTTGCCTTGTACTCTAACTATGTAAATTAGCATGAGCTCATAATCATGTTGGCCTAAAATAAATTAAACTGGACATAAACATATGAAGATTGAGAAAAAGCAGGGTTTAATAAAAATGTTAAAGTATATGTAATAATAACAAATACAGGCAGCTCTTCTCTTTACGACCTGACATGTTATCACTGTTCCACATAACTATGAAAAATAGTAGTGAACACATTACTGAATATTTTTTAAAACTATAAATTAGCAAAATACCAGGTCATTGCTGGAAAATCAAAAGCTGAGCAACATAACGTTGATAGGTTTTACTGTGGGATTTCCATTTCTGGCAAGGCAGTAAATTTAACATATAGTTTATCCAGTTTGGGTATTAAAAATGCAAAATACTTAAATCCATAATGTCATTGTTCAACTATTTTAACCACTTTTTCATCAAAACAGCTCACCTAGATGGTGATGCAGCCAGTTGCTAGAGCGAGGGCTGGGATTTAAGATTTCATGTGACATGTTCTATCTAACACTTTTTTTTTTTTTTCGGATCACCTCAAAAAGAATCTGAGACATGTTTTTCCTAGTACCATGGGAGATAAATTCTTTTTCATGAACCAGTAGCCTATGTTTCCATCATTTTCAAAATACTACAAGTATTTCTCCAAAGTGAACTCAATAATGCGAATGTAATACATAAATGATAAACAAAGTAATCAGCTACAAGATGTCACAAGTCAGTTTCTATCTCAGAAAATAGAAACAGGCTGACCTGATTTTTCTCTGATACATTGAAGCATTGATTGATATGAGACCTACCTTGAGCCTGTTTGAAGAAGGCAGAGCAATGCCTGGATATTTTGATTTGCAATGTTGTATTTTGGGTTTGATCAGAGACCTGTTAACTTTAGAAGTAACTAAAATGTATTTGAGTAAGTCACCTATAAACAATCTTAGAAGGCATCTGTGTTTATCTCTTTAAGCCTCTGACCCTCATTATCATCTAAGCAAGAAAATACCAGCTAAATTTTAATTTAGCCCACCAATAGTTTGCTCATAACGCCCCCAAACCAAGAGCCAGGTATATCATCTGAGTTTTATTTAACTACCTAACACAACTGTCATTGGATGTAACTTATGAATTTTGGCCAATGACCTAAGGCAATAGATATCAGACACCAAAATGAAGAACTGGCCCAAAATTGTGTGTTTTCAAAATCAGTGCCCAAGACTGGCTATGACTTTGGGACATCTCACTTACATGAAAAGGATAAAGGTGTCAACGACTGGAAAGTAATGAAAGAATTTGTACAGGAATTTCTTGGACAGAGCTGCTGCCATGTGGCCACCTCCTTTCCTTAAAGGTAAGGGAGGAACAGGAGTGCTTCAAAGGAGACCACCTGGAGAGCTTGATAAATCCCAGGAGTTTTAGAGGCAAAGTGGACTGGGGTCTGACTTCCCATTTTCTCTTTTTTGTCCCTCCAGAAATCTAAATCAGGTTCAGCAAACTTTTTCTGCAAAGAACAAGACAGTAAATATTTTAGGCTTTGCAATACATATAGTATCCTGCATAAAGCAAAAGCAACCATGCACTATACGTTAATCTAATGAATGTGACTGTGTTCCAATGAAACGTCACTTACAAAAACAGGCATCAGGCCATAGCTGGTCCCTGGGCCAGAGTTGGCCAGTGCCTGATGTCTGACATAGAAGCCGAGCAAGAGCCTGACAGACGTCTTGAGCAGCAAGACCCAGAAAGTGGCTGCTGCGTTGCTGTCAGTCTACTGTGCCACGACTGTTAAGCAAAGACGTTTGAGGGCTTCCTATGGTCCCAGTTGAGACAATGTTGGGAAGAAACAGCCATCTTGGAACTGCCTGAATTCTACCAAAAAGGCCTACCTTCGAGGACAGTAGAGCTCTAACGGGGAGATTATTGTGGAGGGAATTGCCAGAATGTAAGGATACAAGCAGGAAATGCTAGGCTGAATAGGGAGAGCATGAGTGAAAAAGAACAGAGAAGCTACCACAGGTTCCCGCAAGCAGCCAGCCCTGCTGGAGTGGGAGAGAAGGTCTAACAGCTGTGCTGAAACTTATTTGCCCTCAAAGCGTCCGTAAGAATTACTGCATCAGAGAATGCCCAGAGAGGCCCTCCAGGAGCTCTCCTCAAAAGGCAGAGAAGACTCTTTTTCAATGTATAAATTTTAAAGGAAGCTTGGACTACAAAAATAAACTTGCATTTTGATCACATTACATAAGTTGTTTGTTCAATATCTCGGACACAGAAACATAGCCTCCCCATGCTTACACGGGAAAAAATAAATAGACAACTGAAACAACTATCTGGGTTACCAACCCAAGTAAAACATTCCCATGATGGCACCATTTCCTCAATTTCTGTTTTAGTCCATCAGCGGTTCTCGAACTTTAGCAAGCATCGGAACTACCTGGAGGGCTTCTTCAAAAATGCAGATCACTGAGCCCCTTTCCCAGAGTTTTTGATTCAGTAAGACCGAGGTGGGGCCAGAGAATCTGCATTTCTAACAGGTTCCCAGGAGATATTGATGCTTCTGATCCAAGACCCCACTTCGAGAACCACTAGTTTAAGCCAAACCCAGTTTCCAGCTGTGATTTGTCATCTCATCAAGAATAGAACTTTCTAGTGTTAGTTGGACACATATCAATACTTGAGTTGTTCATAGGAGTCATCAGTCACATCCAGTTCAGTTTTCAGAGGACAACTATGGCTATAAAACGATTCCTTTGTGTTGCCAACATCATTCATTTCTTCTCGGGTCATGAGGCAACTTTTCTCAAGAAACGTAAACTTTCTGGATTTTCCTTTCCTTTGCCCATGTATGGGATGAAAGTAGTTTTCCACCAATGTCAAGCATTTTACATAAAGTCACCAATCTATCTAGTGCAAAAAAAAAAAAAAAAAAAAAGGATATTGAAGAGAGTTTACTGACATATTGCCTGACATTGTCATGATCCATGAGTGGCAGAAAATAGACACCCAGTGAGTAGGCAGAGTTTTACCTGGCAAGAAGCTGGCTGTAATGGGCACCAACGTGAAATGACAGATAGTAATAGAAACTAGAAAGTGGATGGGAAAATTAGCTTTCCTCGTCTCACATCTGCACGGCAGGGGGAGCTGCCAATCACCATCTCCAGAGAGAGAGAGGCTTATCTGGGTTCCCAACCACGTGCAAAGCCATGTTCTCCTAAGTTTAAAAAAAAGGAAAAAAAAAACAGCATAAAAAAAATAGAATCAGTCTGTTAGAGAGCTTTAAACAAATGTGGAGCTGCGAAACAAGCTGTCACAAATTGGCACCGAGAATGTAGAAAATCAACGTGAAATGAAAGCTGCCTCTCCCAACAAAATAAAGTCAGCAGTTAACTCTTTCCATTCTTTCTGCAGCCTGCAAGCCATTTAAACCCCAGAACGCAGGTTGCCAGGGAATAGGCCAATGCTTTAAATACACAGTCTAGTCTCTCCTATAGCATGGGTAAGTAGGTAAGAAACAGGCACGCAGGTGGCAGGGAAGAGTCAACTTGTCTTCTATAGCTGTGTGCACGTATATAGGTACATAAACACACACACACACACAGTGTTGGCACATAAAACTAAGAAGAAATATGAGTCCCCCAAATTATACCTGTTTCCTAGATTCAGTAGGAATGGCACAGAATAAAAAAGCATCTCACAAGAATCTTAATATTTATAGAGAGAAATATACAAACTCACCACCACTTTAAAAAACAAATTAGAGAACATAACAATTCAAACTTCTCATATGTTTAACTTTTCAACTCTATCTCTGCTTTGAATGATATATAAATAATAATGAGTAAACAAAGTAACTAACACAATTATAAAAGTCCTGAAAAGGTCTCCTTAAAAGACCAGGATACTGACATATTTCACTAATTAATATCACGAGAATACTGCTTTGAATTAGGATACAGTTGCAACAATTCTACCAATAGAATTCAAAAATGCTAAGTGCTATAAAAAAGGGGCTATAGATGGTGAAAAATTATAGTATCATTCATTAGAATATCATTATAATATCAACATATTTGTAAAAATGGAAAGTTTATTTTTAAATTAATTAGCATGCTTATGTGTGAGCACAGCATATCAGTCAAGGCAATTTCTGCTGCAGTAACAAACAATCCCCAAATCTCAGTGGTTTAGTGTACAACAAAGGTGTACTCTTTGCTTATACTATGTCCAATTTTGATCAGCAGGGAACTCTATTGATCATAGTCACTCAGGGATTCACACTGATGGAGGCTGCACATGGACATGTGTTGGCATGCACATTAAGGCAGAAGATAGGGAACACAGCAAATCAAATGTTTGCTCTTAAATTTTCTGTCCAGAAGTGATAAAAGTTAATTCTCTCAGTTTCATTTTGACCATGCCTATCATTCAAAGGAGTTGAAAAACGAAATTTTATTATGCTCCAGAAAAAGGACAGCTAGAAATATGTGGTAAACAGTAACAATGACAACCACAGTCACCTATATTTCTTGTCTGGACAACTGCAATCAACTCTTCGCTGGCCTACCTGTTTCCACATCAGTCTGCCTCTCCTCTAGCCACAGAGCATCCAGAGATTTTTTCCTTTTTAACATAAATCCACTGGTCATATCACTCTCATCTTTCCATAATCCTTCAGTGACTTTGCATTGAACTTATAATCAGATTGGACGTCTCAACCATGGTTTACAAGGCCTCACACAATCTAATCCCTGCCTACCACTGGGACCTCATCCTTGCGCCCACGATTTGGACCCCTGAAATCACTTTCACCATTCCCCTCACTCACAGCCACGTTGGTCTTCAACTTGTGAAGCTTTTTCCACCTGCAGTTCCCTCTGCTTCCCTCCCCCATCCCTGACCTACTTACCACTGCTCACCTCTTCAACATCAGGCTTGCACTCTTCTGCATCTCTCTTACAGACCTTTTTTTAAAAATTTTCCTTCAATAGTAACTAATACAATTTTAACTATAAATTTATAATTATGTAATTATGTATGTGTTTATTTAATATCTTTATCTCTCTGTAAATTCAAAGAAGGAATAATGTGTTCTTTCCCCACCATCGATACTTAGTACTTAGCACACAACCTGTCATAGAGTAGGCACTCAACTACCACGGGAACAAGTAAGTTTAACACGGTTTGACTATTCACGTCAGATAAAGATCAACAAATAAGTTGAAATTTGTGTAGCAGAAAGCTACCAATCTGAAATTTAAAATGCAAATGCCAATGTTAGAATTCAACATGGCTTTATGTCTTTGTCTACACTTCACAGTTTATAAAGAATATTCACATCCGTTCTGGCAAATGATGCTTCCAATTCGCAGCAGGTAGGTCAGGTTATAGCGTTACCATTTTTCAGAGAGAAATGAAGAGACTCGCCCAATATTGCACTGTTGGTAAGGGGCAAAGCCAGAAGGCAAATTAGAGACCGGCTGTACACCTACTTCTCGTTCCCACGCCATCCTGTCTGTCTATTCGAGAAGGTCAGCCTTGGAAGTATTCACGTGGGGATGGTGTTAATGAAAGGAAAATTATTAACACAACACCTGGGCCAGATTCTGAATAGATATGCAGAGAATGACCTTCAGGCTCACTATTCATTTCAGAACCTCTGCCCAAAGGAATAGATCAGGCAAAAGAAGAACTTCATCAAGGGTTCAGCTTTATAAATATATCTCTTCCCACTATCTCTAAGGACCCTGAAATCTCCACCATGAGTTCATGCCAAAGCATGTTTCTAAGAAGCCTTTTTGCAATACCTGCATGCTTGGTAGGGGTTACATAGTAAACTACCACCTTTATTGAAGAAATATATTTTGAGCACCTACATTAAATGAAACTCTGTGCATGATGCAATATACCACGTTAGCTGGGAACGGAGTCAGGAGGCTTCTGACTGCAGTGGGGGTGCAGGGTGGGTCTGGGTGGAATCCCATGGGGGAGAGGCAGGGAGGAAATGAGCAGCTACTGGGGAGGTAGGGGCTTCTCATAAAGGCACCAACCACCTTGGAACAAAAGGAAGAGATACACAAGAAGGTAAGAACACAGAAGTTAAATATCACAATCGTGCCCTAGATGTGACTAATCAACTCAATCTGGGTTTGGGGAAAAAAATGCTTCTTATAGGCTGAGTTCTTCTCCTGAACAGTCCAGCTTAATGACTGAATTTCAGCCTGTAGAAATGAGTTCCACCCCCACGCCTCCTACACACACACCCTGCCAACAGCTGTTGGAGCCAGACACTCATCTTTTCCCCTCTCCTGGGGTCCAATTCTAATCTTCCCCTCTTTCCTTTGAACACGTCACTATTCCCAGTTCCTGCCACAAGGTGCCCCCCATGCACACTTCTCCTTGCTCTCAAAAAGGAGATTTAAAATCAGCTTTAGGTAAGACTGAGCTAGAAACAAGGAAATCCACCTGGCTGGGCAGATAGCCATGGTAACTTATCACACAGAGAAAGGGGCACTAAATCGTTGTATTGGCTCTAATTCTGTTCACATCCACGTAAAAGAGCTGCATAAAATATTAAGTGTGTGTAGCCACTTGCTTCAGAGATAAATGATAAGACTCATTAGTCTTGATAAAAGAATTTTTTTTTTTAAATATGAGGTTGAGTAATTAATATCCTCAAGAGGTGCCATAGAGATAGGGAACATTCAGAGATAGTCTACATGCTGGAATCCAATTTTAATTGGGTCATTGCTCCAGCAATAACAAAGACCTTTAAGAGAAAGAGAAACCAACTTTTCTTTTTCCCAAATAGTAAAAGGGTCAAATCACTTCTGAACCTAAAATTTTTATGACCAACAGAAAGGGCAGCTTGATATAATCAAGAGAATTGTTATCAGCGTGCCTGTCCATCACACCGTATCCATAGTTCTTACGATTCTTCTTGCTGGTCTTTACATCATGATTTCTACCTTTGGCAACCATTTATTTCTAATGACTTGCTCGTAGAGCAGAGAGGTCCGTCTACCCTGAGACCCACCTCATCCTCTCAAATAGGCAAGTCCAAAGGGAACTTGCCTGATGGGAGGGAGGGGAGGATGCTACCCTCAGAGGCCCATGGCTCTCAGCAAGGTCCTCAAGGACTACTCTTTATAGAATACCCACATAACCCATTACTCTCCAGCATGCACACTTGCTTTTATTTTTCTCTGGCATTTACTACCCTCATATACTCATACACACACACACATATTCCCACACATACATGCACATATATTTTTATCTATTTTATCTACCAGAATGAAAGTTTCATGAGAACAAAGTCTTTGTTGTGTTTATTTTCTGTGTCTTGAACAATATGCTCCAACAATGTAAGTGTCCAGTAATTACTCATTGAATGGATACATATTTTTCTCCATGTTGCTGAGACAAAGAGACAAAGAGTAACACAGCTAAATAACAGTGCCTAAAAACAACTCCATTCTACCCCAAATCATGAAAGCTGAAAATGCAAACTGAGAAATCTCTATGATTCACATAGACAGCCAAGACTACATAAATTACATCTCTAGGGTTAAAATGGAGGTTTGTTTCTGCAATGATCGGTGGATATCCCATAGCATTTAATTCTCAAATAAGCCTAACTGGAAGATGAGAAGCACATGGACAGTGTTACATCCACGAAAATGTTCAGAGGGAACTAATAAAGGAAAAGGTAAAAATTGGTAATGAAAGGAAAGCAATGACAAGTTCATTTATTTTAAAAGCTTGCTCTAAAATGCACATTTGCTTTATTTTTCCTGATTAATAATAAATAATGTGCTCTATATAATATTTGACCTTAAAAAAGTGAAATGAGTGGAGTAGAAATGCTAGCTCCTTACTAGTGTTGTGTATTTAGGCAAATTACTAAACATCTCTGACACCAGAACTTCTAATCAGTTAAACAGGGGGGAGGGGTTTATTAAACTCCTGCTCTGTCGGGTTGTTGCTAAAGTACAATCCAGAGAAGTTTAATCAGGGTGCCTAGACACCACACGCTACTGTCCCCCTATAGGCCGTAAAGTTGTGTTCACCTCATGGCAAAGCTCTTGCTGGGTCATGTTCCAAGGGGTGAAGAAATCCATTTTGAAAACCACACCTATGAAATCATTCATGTAAGTGACAGAAACTCTCACACTCCTGAGCTCTTTAATCTCTGGGCTCCCCCTAGAGACCGCCACACCTAGCCTGATGCTTATACACAACTCTGATGCCTGTAGGTTTGTTGATTTCCTTTCCAAGAAGGTGCAGGAGTGCTTGATTCTTTCTTTATACTTTGAATAAGTAAGAAGGAGCATAACTCCTTAAAACAGAAAAGTATTACCCTGGGATATTTGTTCTGGCATGGAAGAAGGAGTTCAGACTTTGATTTAGAAAATCAGAGCTTGAACTTTGACTTCACTATTAAATATGTGACCCTGGAATGAAATGTCTTCTCTCCATGAACCTGTTCCTTCATCTGCAAAATGGAGATAACAAAAATACCACCCTCATGAGACTGTTGAGAAAATGATAAGGATACGATACATGAACGTGCTTTGTCATTGGTAAAGGGCTCTACACACGTAAGCTATTTTAGTTGGGTGACCCTGGAGTTATCTTCTGTGATAACAATAATGCCCCTTTACAACTTACCAAGTACTCTCCTGTGCATTAACTCATTCAAGCTGATGTAGTCTGAGTTTCCATGATTAGTTCTAATTCTTTAAGGAATGGCTGAGGTGTTTCCTTCCCCCACCAAAAAAAAGCTTCAGAAGCATTCTGGAATGTGTCAATTCCACATGTATTAACTGAGCATCTCTTATAAGCACTGCATTAAGCTAAGAAACCTAAGGAATATAAAAAGATGAAGATATGTTCCCTGTCATTGCAGGCATATATTTATTAGTAAATATATATTGAGAATTTCCAAAGAACTCTACACAGTCATAAGCAAATACAGAGTCTAAATTAGGAAGTTGTACAAATGGGAGAAACAGAGACAGAACAAATATAACCATAGTACCATAGCACTATACATAGTACTACCCACACAGTGGTCAATAACTACCTAAGAATAATAAGAAATATACCAATCTTATGCCTAGAAATCTCAAGAAATCCCTCTTGCCACTAATTTTATGAAGGTATTTGGGGTTTCCTAAAATTGGTTACTGTGCAGCTGGGATGCTTTAGGGATGGAGCTGCCCTTCAGAAAGTGTGAGGCACCCACCCCAGACACACATTCAATTCACCAAAAAGGGCCTTTTCTAATCAACTTACAGAGAAAGTCAACAGTTATTCAGCTCTGTAGAAGAAAAGAGATTAAAGATTATTTGCCTTGCTCTTAACTGAGTTTTCCTACCAATCCAGTAGACGCATCCATTTCATCACATTTTGTCTATACACATTTCTAGAGATGATAGTATCTCTGAGTGACAACAAGATGACATGAAAAACTTATAAGAACAATATTTACAATCCCAAACAATGATAGCTCAGCCTCACTCCCTACCACCAATATTGTTAATGAAGACTAGTTGGCATATAAAACTTTTTAAAGGCAACCTTAATGCTTTTTAAAAATAATGTTAAGGCCGGGCGCGGTGGCTCACGCCTGTAATCCTAGCACTCTGGGAGGCCGAGGTGGGCGGATCGTTTGAGCTCAGGAGTTCGAGACCAGCCTGAGCAAGAGCGAGACCCCATCTCTACTAAAAATAGAAAGAAATTATACGGACAGCTAAAAATATATATAGAAAAAAAATTAGCCGGGCATGGTGGCACATGCCTGTAGTCCCAGCTACTCGGGAGGCTGAGACAGGAGGATCGCTTGAGCTCAGGAGTTTGAGGTTGCTGTGAGCTAGGCTAACGCCATGGCACTCACTCTAGCCTGGGCAACAGAGTGAGACTCTGTCTCAAAAAAAAAAAAAAAAAAAAAAAAATAATGTTAAGATTAGGCCGTATTAAGCCCACATAGGAAGTGGTAGATACCAACTTTTGGGAAACTACTTCTTTTTTTAAGGGACTTCCCCATGTCCCCTGAAACACACACATACTCTTACATGATTTGAGTGGGAGCAACATTTCTGTGTTACATGAGCACTATTCACAGAATACTTGATTAGTTGAGAGGTGGACATATATATTCTTGCAAATTTAGGATTGAGATCCTTCAGTTTCTCTGGCTGGCTGGACAAGTAATCCATGAACTTGGGAGTTTATGGTGGCCATATTTTCTATTGTAAGAAGAGAAGTAGAGAAAATTATTCTATAGTAAGGGAGTGTCATGAACCAGATGTCTGGGGAAAAATAGAGATTTAATATTTTAAAAAGATGGTATTTGGTCCATTCTAGCCATTGTTGATGAAAAAGAGTAACATTCCAAATAGAAGAAGTGAAAGCAAATGTGAAGGAAACAAAAAACTAATCCCCATGGCTTAACCCTAAGCATATGACTAAAGACTAAAACAAAATATAAAAAAGTAATAAATATATATGTCATGTTCCTGATTATATTTCTGTTATCAATGATTTGTGGATATTATGCAATAATTCTATCTTCACTGAAGGCATCAGCACCAATGAGAAAATGAAAATATTTTTATGAATTTGTGCACCTTATATTTTATTGAAAGGTTATAGCCTCAATCAACATGTCCTTTTAGTGACAGTTATAATCAAGGCAAATAGTTTTGAGCTCATATATTATTATCACACAATGAACTGTGAAGGGAATCATGATTCATGAGTTTGACGATTATTTATTCACAGCTGCCGACATCATCCCCTTTAGCCAAAACACAAACCATAATGCCCCACTTATCTGAATGTCAGTCTTCCAACACTGTGTCCAAAAGGGAATGAGCTTCTAAACAACCAAAATAGATATCACAAAATATGCATGCACTTCATTCCATGAAAGGGGGCGTCCTGCAATTATATTAACTCTTACTATACATGTGGTCTTATTTTATATTCTTGGTTATCTATTTATCCATCCTAAAACTTTAAAGAAGAGCCAAGTAACCATCATTAAAAAACAAAAGCTAGAAGGCAGAAATAAGACCCTAAAAATTGGTTGCAATTACCACAAAATTCCATTAGTTTAGTATCATTTAGTCTCTACGTTAAATAAATAACACTGCAAACATTAATAATGCTTACAGAATTATTGGATGCTTGTAAAACTCAGTCACCAGAAAAAGGTTTAAATTATCTTTAATATATTTTGTCTTAAAATGGTAGGTAGCAAAGTAGGTACCATACATCTACTTTGGAAGATTTATATTCCAAATGGGATTTTATTTCAAAGTTACTTTAAAAATGTTTTTATTTCGAAAACATCATTATGGGTTATGAGTATATTTCAGCAGTAATGCTGTTAGTGCTGCAATTTCCAACATGTTGGATGGAGACAATAGAGGAAGGATTTCAAGCATGGGCTGATCAATCTCCATTTCCATTCTCTTTTAGCCTCCATTTCTGCCTTCTCACCAGCTTTTCAGACCTATATGGGTGCCTGGAATTTGTCTACCCATTACCAGCAAATGATGGGCAACCCATTTTGCAAACATTTGAATACATGCAGAAATGACCCGTCACGTGCTACCTGACCTGCCTGAGAGAGCGTGAGGGAAGGGCATAAAACATATAAACTCTCCATCTGAAACTCTCTCCCCTTTCAATGACTCCTACTCATCTTGAAAATTAAACTCAGCCTTTCCCTGGAAAAAAAAAAAAAAAAGGTGCTATTTATTCCACTGCACAAAGACTAATATTTCACTGGGGGAAAATTATCTTTTTGTAACTGTCAATTCATAGCTGCCACATTTATTGTTTTGATTTTTCTGATCAACTCACCATTTTTAATGAATAGATTTTTACATATTTATCATAATGCTGATTTTTAACCAAGTGTTTCAAACCCATCAGAAGTGCAGCTAAGCCTCAGGCTCAGCTGGTCACGAAGGCAGATGACATAACTGAAACCAAATAAAGGATGCACGAGATGAGCCTATGGATGGTCACGATAATGCATTTTAAAATTTCCAGTGTCTGACTCTCATTCAGCTCTATAATGAAAAACTACCAGCCACCATTTGCTTTGCAAACACTGATCCTAGTGCCTCATGGGCTATTGTAAAGAAAAAAAAAAAATCTCCAGAGAAAATAACGCAGTTTGGGGAAAGCAATGTTTTCAGCTGCTGTAATCATTCTAATTACTTTAGAATGTTTCTTTTTTTTTCCCCCTTCCTGCACCCTCTAGGGCCTTTTTGCCTTCAAATCAGCTACAGAAACAAAGCAATTTACCGCAGTAAAAAGCTTATTAACATATGATGCAGTTCAGTGGCATGAATACTGGGGAGAAAACAAGGGATCCATCCTATGACAAAGGGTAGATCTGAATATTTCAAATCAGAGAAGCTGAGCTGGGAAGTGAATAACTCAACAAAATCAGAGAAGAAAGGTCAAAATGGCAGCTCTGACTGCAGAGAAATCTCAGTTCCACAGGATGAAAGATGACAGTTTAATTCCTCACCTTGCCCAGCAAGTACGGTTTACAGCTAAGGTGGGCAATTTTCTTAATCCTCGTTTATCATTTAAGAGAGTCCCCAGGTTCTCTTCAACTACGGTTTCTTCTGGCTTTTTTCAAACTTCCCTGTGAGACGCTGGGGAAGGTGAAATGGCCCCATTTATCTGTAGAAAGTAAATTTAAAGGTTTCTGGTTCTCTGCAGATGTAACAGCAAGGAAGGGTATGAGTAGAAGCAAAGTGCCAAAACTCTTTTATCAGAGCACAGTAAGAAAGACAGCCTGAAGGTTCCTACCAGAGGATTTGGGGTGGTTTGAACAGAAAGGAAATAATGTATGAAATAGAATTCGAGATATGCAGGGCAAAGTAATGTGAGAATTTAGTGTGACTTTATTGTCACAGTCTTATTTTCTTGATCCAAATAGAATGCACCTTGGTTTTTTTTATATTATTTATTTCAGCTTATTATGGGGGTACAAAAGTTCAGGTTATATATATTGCCTATGTCCCCCCAATTCCCCAAGTCAGAGCTTCAAGCGTGTCCAGAATGCACCTTGAATAACTCAATGCACCTCCAAAAAAGAGCGTTAGCAAGTCCTGAAGTAAAAGAGATGAACATCAAGGGTCTTGCAGCAGATCCAGAGATGCTTTGAATATAGATTCCACCTCCTCCAGAACAAACATCCATTCATTCGCCTCTTGGCTACTGAGCATCTACTGTATGTTGGGCATGGTGCTAGTTGCTGAATATGTGCATATGAATAAAATAAATTTCCAGTTTTCTTGGAGCTGATGGTTTAATATGGGAGAACAGCTGTGTATCTATTCTATATTCATTCATTCAGCACATGTCTATTGAGCAATTAAAATTAGCAAGCTCAGTAAGAGCAACCTAAGTATGATGTCAGAGGAGGTGGCATAGGATCTAGGGGGTCTTCCTGAAGGTGCTGATGTCTGACCTGGCTTCCAAAGGTGAATTATATACCATGGTAAATGGCAACCTAACAGAGGAAACCACACTTGCAATTGCATATATGCATGAAACCTGTGTATTGCTGGATTATAGCATTTATATGTGAGGAAAATGAGAAAAATTAAATATAATAGACTGTGTTTATAATATAGTATAGGTATCAGAAATATTTGAATGGTTGGTTTATTCTTTTATTTACATGTTGCTTGATATGAATACCACTTCCTTAGCATGTTTCTCAAAGCAGTAATAAGTATTTGAAATCATAACCAATGACTCAATATAGGATCATAACCAAAGAGGAAAAGGCATGGGTAATCTTATTTGGTGTATTTGTAGGGGCTATCTTCATGGAACTTTACTTTAAAAGAAAGAGTGAATAGTACTACATTGATTTTTTTTTTTTTTTGCCATAATTGTACAAATAATTCTTTCTGAAAAACTGTTGACAGTATTAACTTTGAAAATAAAATAATAACTATATTTACGACTACAGCATGCCCCCAAACCCCCTTAATGAATTGCTTGTCTCTATTCTATCATGATGATGTCCTTAAAGATATTCTCCAAAAGTATCTTGCAAAGCCTTCCTCAGTAATGCACTCTCTTCTCTCAAAGCCCTTCACACCACAAAGTTTATTTACAGAACACCTAAATTCACCTTATTGCAATTCTAAACCCATTCCCAGTAAGTCCCTCTTTCTTGAGGATATGAAATATCTCTTTGTTAATCTTCCAATCTAACTCGTTATGTAAACACAACCTAAATAATAAAGAGCCTTCCTCAAACATCTTTTCATCAGTGAGAACACCTGAGGAGTTAGGCCACAGAGCAGCCTCAAAATGGGAGAACCCAATGAGCAGGAGAAAAGCTAGAGGTGAACAGTGGTGAAAGGCATGTACCTGCCTCAACATTTCGTGACAAACAGAATCTATTTTTGAGCACAAAGTATACTAAAGGCAGAAAGTTCACCTAGCAATACCCAAAGGTCAGTAGTCTAATATGCATCCCTCTCTCCATGGGTGGAAAATGAATATTTACTCTAAAGCCAAGGCATCTACGAGAAAGCCCACAATTAATATAGCCAAATCCTGTTTCATGGACATTTGCATTTTCTCCTATGATGAGTGTTAGTGTAAGATCAATACACTATAAAAAAATCACTTAAGACAAAGCAATCATCTTCTATAGTCAGTGAAGCAGAGAGACTAGAACAAGTAATATGTTGGTCCAGCTCAAACCATGCCTGGTACATTAGCTGTTTACTTGAATAATTTAAAAAAATACAAGTCTATTTGGCTGCCTTGACCAAAGCTATACCTACTGAAGTTAATCTGCTATCAATGACACATGTGAAATGATTTTAATGCACTTAAAACAGCTCATATAAATTACATAAAAATCTAACAAAGACATAGAAATGACACACTCAATAAAGCTGAATTCCAAAGCTTGTTTAAAACACTCTGCATATTGGCTTTAGCATATCTGCGCACATCTGAAACTAAGTCACTATATGACCGATTTTATTAGAGAAATGGAAACCACTCTATGACTAAAGATTTCAGTAGAGTAAGGGCATATAATGGCTCATATCTAGTATCATTAGAAGAGATAAAAAACAGTATTGATTCAAATCCTATAAACTATTTATCAATGATCTGACAAAGCAAGGAACTAGATTTGATACATTCTTTACTTGACAACAGATACTGCTTTATTCATATACACATCAGTTTTATTTGACCCCTGTGTCTGGAAATTTCATAGCTGCAAGTTCTTCAATTACTTTTCAGTGCAGATTTTTCCTGCAATTCTGAACATACCTTCCCATCCCAGCCTCCAGGCTAGTAGTGTTCCTTCCCCTAGGGAAAAAGAGGGAGAGAAAAGGCCTTTGAAATTCATGAAAACCTCCTTAAAGCCCCAGATCACGCAAGGAAACCTGGAGAAGTGCCCAGTGTTCAAGCTCTTTTTCTTTCTTTCTTTTTCAAAATGAGTGGTCCCTTCCAACAGATTCCAAGTTATGACATGTTATATCTATGAGAGGGGACACATATATGCGCACACGCTTGCATGCTTTCCCCTCGTTGGAGTGGAAGGAAGAAACAGAAAAACAAAGATCTGTTAACAGATCTTAAACATCTGTGTAAGATGAAAAAAAGAGATGGAAAAGACAATTACCCAGTTAACTGCACAGAATCCTGGCATTGTGGAGAGAGAGCTTTCCCAGGTGTGGGGGATGGACAGTTTTGTTATCACTGTTCTCTTTCCCATGTCCCTACTCATTCCTGGGCCTGGGAATGTAGTGAACCTGAGATGACACTTTTAGCACAACAGTCTGGAGAAGACTTGTCAGCAGGATGTCTTTCTTGGCACTGTGAAAAGGCTGATTGATTTTTAGATAATCTTGCTGGAGATCTAAATTTAGGGAGGGCTTCTCTCCCCTCTGCAACCCTCAGAATGGTAAATGTATGTAGCAAGTTGGGCAAGGTTAGAGAAGAAAGGATTAAACCAAGTTATGAACTGCTGACCTGTGGACTGCCTCTGGCCCCTTGTACAATGTAATAAAATCAGTATCAAAATGTAACAAAATTAAATATCACATACACTTCCTAATTTCTATGTTCTGTTGAAAATCAGAATATCTGGGTACCCTAGTCAACTTTCATTCCTGGTAGCAATCGGCTAGAGCTGAGTATCAGCTGTCCCCTTTCACCAGGATATAAATCCACCAGTTTGTCACAGTCCACACCATTCCTTATAGCTTGACATCCAGCCAGTTCACTCATGTGTGCTGTATCCAGGGCCTCTATAAACACTCAATTCAGGGATATTATAGTTAATATGATCAAGACACCCTAGCGGAAAGTAAAAAGAAAGTTCACCAGGGTATGTTTCTCCTTGCACAGAGAAGGGCTCCTTGAAGATTGGCCAACGTTGGAGAGCTACAATTGCAGTTCTGTTGGAGGAAATGGGGTAGGAAATGAGTTTGATAAAGCAGAGAAACAAACCCACAAAACACCGCCACCTCATCCAGTGTTATCCAAAATCTGAACATATATATTATATCCAAGCCAGCAATAAGGGATATTCTGCTATGTTTATTTTATAAGCTTGAATGGCCAACAGAAAGACTGCTCAGTTACAGATGGCACAAAAAGCATAGCACTGTGGTCACAGCAGAGAAATTGTCTGTTCTCATCTTCACTTCGTTAGTGACAACAGCCAATGCGGTGATGGTTCCCAGTTTAAAAACTTTCAATATCTCGCCCTCCTTAAAGTACAACTGAGTCCATTAATCAGCTTCTACTAGAAAGCCAGACCAAGAATGTTATAGGATCCTTTCTAACTGAAAATGCAGGACCCACAGGAAGGATTCACGTCCTACTGTATATACTGCATTTCACGTGGAAAAATATCTGTGATACGTGACTCTTCTGTCAAGAATTTCTGGCTGTTCTGTTAATCAGGGTCTTTAACTTTTCTCACCCTGTCCCTTTCCCTGTATAAACAAGAACTCTTCTCTCCTTCCTTGAACTCTTATATGACACAGAGCAGCCTCCATCTTCTGCATGAAACCTGGGTGCCAGGCTCGCACCTGGGGAACTTCTTCCCTGTGGAGGTCTTGTCAAATCATTTCATCAGCAAAGCCTATCTTTCACTATAAAAGAATTACCAGGCCAACTACCAAGATTATAACATTTTGTCCATAGCATTACACGTGTATTCAGTATATGTCTTTTTTGATAAAGACTGCATTTTCTATAAATATGGTATAAAATGGATGCCCTTGGAAACATGTATCTATAATGAGTTAGCTGTCAACCAGCAGGAAGCTAAATCATAAAAGAAGAGTAGTAGGACCCAGATGTCCCAAGAGAAGGAAAAATGGTGGATAAAAACAGAAAAAATAAAAATGAGTCAAAGTGAGGAAAGTTTAGGTAAGAAAAAAAAAATCTGATGTGGCAGTCCTAGAATATTGGCCTTAGGAAGTGCCTCTTGGATTTTTACCTCTGTATTTTCAAATGGGAATACCAAGGCAAGGTCTCTGGAACAAAAGGACACAAATATAAGGCTGCAATAAGAAAAAAAAATTCTTTCACACAACAGCAAGGGCAGTTCTACTTCATGAGTCTTTCAGATACTCAGGTTCCACTCATCTGTGTTTCCACCATCATCTAAAATATCGTCCTTTCAGAAGGGTCAATATGACATTCACACACCCATATCATAGATCATGGGAGGAAGAAAGACAGGAATTCCTGGTCAAGCATTTTCCTTTTAAGCATGTGTTTATATTCCATGGTGAGAACTAGGTCACATTTTTACACTTATCTGCAGAGAGAGATGATTGTAGGCTCCCATTGTTTAGCTGAAACTCTAGTATAATGGAAAAAAGGAAGTGAACTTGGGAAGGACTGCTAGCATATCTGTGTAGGTATCAAGAAGGCAAGAGACTTGCCAGAGATCACGTGCTTCTCCAACCATTGTGGCAGCCAAAGGTCATGGCAATGCTTCCCTACAATCTCTCTCTTCTCAAAGAACTGAGCAGAGAAGAACATGAACTACAAAAAAATGAGACTTCAGGAATTGGACCAAGAGATTCTGGATGAAGGTCTTCCCTATGCACACCATGGCTAACCCACCTGGATGTGCTCAATCCTCTTGCCAGGAACAAACCAGCATTAATTAATATTTGCCACACAACTGACCTAAGAGGTGTTATAACAAATGCATTACTTATGGGGAGCAGTGTGGAAGGCAGCGTGGACTAGGAGACAGCAGCAGTCCCAAAGTGAAAATCCATGAGAAGGAAAATTCACGTTTTTTGTTGAGTAGAAGCTAAGAAAGTAGAATCCAAACAAACCTGTCTCCCTAAACCTAAATGGAAAGCACAGCACATAAAAACACATCGTGGTCATCAGGACTACAGTCATATCATTCCCATTAGCTGAGTAGGACTTTATCAGAAAAAAATTACCATTTTGTTTCTCGGGAGTATACAAAAAGCCACAAGATTGGCCACAGGCCATTGAAAGAATTCAAAGTCAGATAGGTTATCATTCAGTGCTACTCTGCTTTCCTTTCTACCACAGATAGGCAAACACTACCTCTATTTGAAAGATTGAAAACCTAAAAGTTCTAGTGTGAGGTCTCATCCTAGCAAAAGAGGTTAGGTTTCTAAAGAAACCTGAATTCTTTTACCTTCGCCCTCTCATTTAGTCTGCATCACAATCTTTAGCAGATGGTGCTGTATCCTCTTGTGACGCTTTCTACCACTTTAAATATATATATTTTTTATTTCATCTTATTGTTATGGGGGATACAGAATTGCAGGTTACATATGTTGCCCATGTACCACTTTAAATATTAACCTTGCTATCCAACCTCACTCGCACCTTCCCCCTAACAATGCTACATTTTAATGTCTTCAGAGACCAGGGTTATCTCGTAATCTCTACTATGTCCCAGAATGCCTAGAAGAATGCACCAGACATCATTCATTGCCATGTCTTTCAAAGCAACAGGATGATACAGATCTTAATTTAGATGGCGCTTCCAATCTCAGTAATTTCTTACTAGAAATTTAGCATTTCATTTCTGAAATATTTGTCACATGGTAAGCTGAATAATGCCACCCCCAAAAGATGTCCACATTCTGATACCCAAAACCTATGAATATATTGCCTTATATTGCAAAAGGGACTTTGTAGATGTCACGAAGGAAGGATCTTGACACGAGCACTTCTCCTGCATTATCCGTATGGTCCCTCAATGTAAGTATAAAAGTCTGTATTTAGAAGCAAGAAGGTCACAAGGGAGAATGTGATCTGGTGACCGCAGTAGAGACTGAAATGATGCAGCCAGGAGCCAGAGACAGATTTGATTTGCCATTTGTAAATGACTGAGCCAACAGCTCCACATCCAGAATTCTTTCCTAAGGATATTTGCACAATAGGATTTCACTCGTCCATTAAAAAGAATGACAAAGATCTAGAAACATTGACCTACATGCTGAGATGTAGATAACATATCACATAAAAAGTAATAAGCAGCAGCAGACACGTGGGACTGAGTATGTATCTCAAGCAGCTTGGAAGGATATAGACTAAAATGACAAGTGTGGTCATCTCTAGATGGTGGGTCACAGGATGGCCTTCACTGGTTTCAATTCCATACTGGTCTTTTTCTCGTTTTATAATGAACATTTATTTTAACAGTCTGAATGTCAATGGAGATTTTGTTTATCTTGGACAAAATAAAGGTTTGATTTGCCCACGAAGAGTTAACTTAGCCCATGACTTCCCAGGATTGCTGTACTTGCCACCTGTGTCTTGGTCTTCCCTCTCTTCAAACCAGGGTCCTTCTGTTTGTATCATGTCACCACTGAAAAGCATCACCCATCTATGTCACAGGAGAAAGGAGGGCAAACTCAGGAGTCAGGAGCACTGTGGAATTTAATGTAGGAGCCTCCACTTTCTCCTCCACCCAGCCCTGCCTCCTGCCTCTCCTATTTCGCTTAATGACAACACCACTTCCCAGCTGCCTAAGCCAGAATTTCAGGGTTGTTCTGAACTCTTCTTTACACCCCACATTCCATCAGTCACCAAATTCCCTCATTCTCAGTTTCTCTTAAGTCCATTCCTTGTTCTCAATTCCCATTATTAGTAAGTTTAGATCAAGTTGCCTGATTGTTCTTTCCCCAGACCGTTGTAATGTCTTCTAACTGGGCACAGCAGCTCTATGCTGTATTTTGCCCAATTCCCCTCCTCAGAGGCAAAAATAAAACAGAGCTGTCACCCTTCTTCTTATCACACTTCATGGACTCCTGATTCTGGGTCTAGAGCCCTCCAAAGGGCCTGGAACAGTATTTTATAATCAGGCACATCCAATCTTTCTGTCTTCCTTTTCTTACTACTCCCCGGCCAGACCTCCTGGTTCAATCGATGTAATAACAAAGGACGTCTCCTCCCATCACCAAGCCTGTGAACGTGCAGTTTCTCTGCCTGGCACATGCTCCAGTCCAGCCAGGACCTCTTCACCCTTCAAGATTTGGCATAGCTGTTGCCTGCTCCGTAAAGACTTGGCTGAATTAGGCTTCTCCTTCTCTAAACTCTCATAGTACCTCGTAACATATGAGTGTAGCTGTCACCTACAGCATTTACCATGATACTATAATTAACCCCTTATGGGATCTGCAGCTTCTCCCCTATCCAAATGGTGAACCCCTAAAGAAAACATTGTGTTCCATTTATTTCTGTATCTCCCTGCACAATAACTGGCATAAACATATAATTAATAAATTGCTGCTAAATAAACTAATGAGTAAATGAATGAATAGCTAACTTTTATTGGAGGCTTACTCTGTAGGAAGCATAGGTTATTTTATAGATAAGAAAATTAACGCACAAGGGGTTAAATACGTTTCCCAAATTCATGCATTTAGAAATTGCATATACACTGAGACAGTCTAGGATTTTAACCTCAGCACTGCAAGGACTGAATGAATGAGCAACCTCCTGACCCTTCCTGATAACGTCCAACAGGTAAGACTCTGGCCTAACCCATAACCTGTCAAGGAGACAGACATGTCCAATGCACTGTCCTTTATTCCTTCCTGCTTTGATAATGGAGTGAGAAAGTGAGAAGGGGCGTTATTAAACAGAGCATAAGGTGAGAACCCACTGACAGCTAGTGGGAGAAGAGGAGGGGGGCTGTGGGTTATTAACTAGAGTGTTAATTATTCATAAATAGTAAGTTATGCGTCTTGCCCAGCAGCTATCTCATAAACGGCACAACAGGAGAAAAGAAATGTTTTTGATCAAGTATTTCTTAGATCTAAATTAAAAAGACAGGCTCCAAGGTGAATTTCAATTCCACACTACATTGTTAACTTCCTTGGAGTTTTTCCATGAACATCAATGCCACGGAACCTAAGCTAAAAGAATATTTTTAATTCCAGCGGCATTCGCTGACCATTTCTGCTTGGTGACACAGCATCAGCAGCTCCTAGTTGCTGTGCTGGTGTCTAGGAACATGGAGCATTCAGAGGCCTTCCCTGGTGGCTTTGCAGGAGCAGCAGATGATAGATCCTCATCTTACGAGAGAGACACAGAAGGCCTGAGAAGTCATCAACTGGGCAAAGCTTCATGATAATTTAGTGTTTGACTCTCAAATCCCCAAACAGTCTTAAACTACATGCCTCTCAGTCACAGGAGAAATTACTCAAACACGGATAATTTCCATTATGCCAAACCACTGAAATCATTATTTCAGAATGATGTTCGAACAAAGTGCTTTTCCAGAAAGGTCTCAAAAACCTAAAAGCACTGAACAATTTAAAGAGAATTAGAGTAAAGGGAAGAGTAGATATGAGGTTAGCGTGCTCATCTTTGTCAGAGTAGAGTGAGACAGGAATTCTGGGTTGCAGGTGGCAAAAAAAAAAAAACACCCAAACTTGGACCTTCAATCCCAAAGGGAGAACTTAGAAGTTCATACTGCTGAACAGAAGAAAGAGAAGGGCAGGAGTGGCCAGAACCAGAGACTTAACTGCAGCAGAATTATCTCCATCTTAGTCTCTGAAATGATGGCATCCATGAGGAAAGGCAACGGTCTCATTTTTATTGTTAGGACTGTGATAGACGGTTGGTGGAACAATGGAATCCCCTATAGCTTTAAAGCAACATTTGTATTTTCTTGAAAGACATTTGTTTCTGAAGTACAATGGAGATGAAGCCAGTAAGCAAGGGAGCGGTAACAGGTCATTAGCCAGCTCACCTTCGATCTTTATTGCCATATAAATACAATTTATATTCCCATAAATAAGAATCTGTGTAATACCTATTCTCTAAATAGATGCCTAAAGATGAATAGCAGATTCTTTCCTTTATAAACAATCGTTATGTGCCTTGACATTAGTTATCTGCAAGACATTAGAAAAATCATTTCACTTTTCCATGTTCCAAGTTTCTTGACTGTAAAATGATGAGGTTGGTCAGGGCCCTTCCAGCACCCACGTTCTAGGAAGACTATTGTTCTTTCAAGTGATGCCAAAGTAAATTTTACCGTCAAAAAATAAATAAAGGAGCTTCTCAGTGCACAGCCTGCTTGCAAGTAAAGCAATTTTGGGAGCCATAGTCAGTCTCGTAGGCCAACGGGAATCATGTTCATTTATCCTTCAGTCTGGGTAGAACTATGAAAAAAGTTGAAGACATTTGACATGAATGATCTCAAACTTCCCTGCCAGGTGTTTTTTATACCCTCTCCCCTTGGTCCTTAGCTGCCTTGACACTGAATTCAACCGGCCCTCATTTTATTCCTCAGGGAACCAGGATCTTTTTCTCTCTATTTTTCTACTCATGTCGTCTTTGGAACTAATGTGATGAACTGAGGAATAGTCACACAAAAGCAGAGAGTCTCAGGTTTCCAACACCCACAAACTGCCTCCATACTCTCTCCTCACCTTTGTCCCTCCCATAGATTATTATCTACTTCACTATTTTCTTTTCCACTGATGCATTATTTTTTACTTCCTACCAACTTTACCTTTGTTAGAAATCATGCACTTAATGCACTACATATGTTTTCTTATAATTCACATTAAAAATGCATAACTATTAAAATTATATGTTCACCTGTGAATCACTTAAAATCATCTCCTCTACCCTTTCCTCAATGATACTCATTTTACACCTGGGAAATTCTGTATTCAAGTATGAATGACAAATTCTTCTTACCAGGGAGATTAGATTTAGATTGAATGAAAATCTCTAACATCTCGGAAGCTACTTGCTATTTTCTTATAACAATGTGTATTTCAGAGGTGTTGAGAGAATGATGATAAAGGTAAAAATTCATTTTACAGGCCATTAATCTTAAAGCAAACGAATGGAAAGATCCCTTAATTGTGACTGAAGTCATTTTGGAGCAGGGAGCTTTCTCCATGCTCCTTAAATAATCATATAATAATAGGCATGGTAATAGTAACAGGAATGACTGCCGCATATTAAGTGTTGACTGTACAGTGGGGTTCAGGGAGCTGCCCTGTCTCCCCTTATTTGTATTCCTGTCTATACCGCTGGCTGCCGGCTGGTACAGAGGACGTGGGAGACCTTTTTCATGCCTGCCTTTATTTCATCTCTAAAAACAAACAGTAGGGGGGGAAATAGCCAAAGCAAACTCCATGCACCGTGTCTCTCAGGCTTCAACGCAAAAGCCCATTTCATGCTTCAGAGCCTTGACTATGACACAGGCTCCGGCTGTCACGCAGGGCAGGAGCCAGGCCCCGGATGAGCTCCCGCCATGGGCTGGCTGAGGCTACACCGGCCCTGTGGGGCAGCACAGCCACTCTCTGCAGGTGCAGAGCTGCTGTCTGGCTCCATTTCTCTCCCAAAGCAAGCAGAGAGGATAAGACGAGTTATACACCTGGCACAACGGTCCGTGGGACTCGCTGTATCCACCACGATGATGAGGCAGCCCTCATTTCCAGTTGGCCAAAATTTGACATCTTATTTGGAAAACAATGTTGGTTTGGGCCTCTTTCAGATAAACCTGGGGTCAAGTTCTAGCTCTGCCAGTCACTGAACTCCATTATTTTGAACCAATTACTTAACCTCTCTGAGTCTTCATTTCCTCCTTTCCAACAGATGCAGTCACGCCTACTTCCCAAGGCCTTTTGATTATGCTGGAATGGCTGTAAAGGACTTGGCACTATGCCTAGGACAAGGTATTACTTTCCTATCCCTGCAGTAACTAATTACCATAAACTTAGGGACTTAACACCTATTTATCATCTCACAGTTTGCCTGGGTCAGAAGTCCAGGCATAGTGTGGCTTAGCTGGGTTCTCTACTCTGGGTCCCACGAGGCCAGAATGAAGGTGTATTCTGAAGGCTCTGGAGAGAACCTACTTCCAACCTCATTCATGTAGTTAGCAGAATTCTGTTCCCTGGGGCTGTAGGCCTGAGGTCCCTGATTCCTGGCTGGCTTTCAGCCAGTGGCCACTCTCTGCCCCTAATGGCCAAGAACTTTCTTTCTCCCATGTCCCTCTCCATGCTCAAACCAGCAATGCCACACTGAGTCCTTCCTACCTTTTCAATCTTTCTGACTCTGCCGCTCTGCCTTTCTCTTTTGCTTTTACAGGCTCACGTAATTACATTGGGACCATCTGGATAATCCTGAATTATCTCCCTATTTTAAGGTCAGCTGATTAGCAACTTTAATTTCCCCCTGCAAATCCCCTTTTGCCATGCAATGGGTATTTATGAGTGTAACACCAGGGATAAAGGTCACAGGAACCAAAATTCTATCCGATGCAGTAATCGCTCTGTTAATTGTTGTTCATAGGCCACTTCTACAAAGGAACGCAACTTATTTACTATGACTGCCTAGAACACAGAGATTCAAAAACAGAATAATAGTCCTTTCTTTGATCTTTATAAGAGCTGCTGCGGGGGGGAGGTAGCATTATTACTCCTATTCTGTAGATGTCAGAACATATTGGAAGAATTTAACCTTTCAGGATTTAGAAAGATTCCAGGGTATGGTAGAAAAAATATACATTACTTTGCTCGATGGGACTTTTGACAAGGAACAGTGGGGCTAAAATCTGTGACCTCTTTGGGGTCACACAAGTTCACTCTGGGTCTCAGCACTTCTGAGATTGACGTGCCCGGCGGTGGCCACCGTAGGAGGCCAGATCTCTTACTCATGGCTCTCTTGATTCTAAGTAATAGAAATCCCCTTGATAAAATAAAAACAAAAAAGGAAAAAGGGTTTTGAGATTTAATGTTAATGGTGCAAAGGACTCTCACCTAACCCATATCCAGGAACTGGAACCAGGAATGAGAAAGCCTCAGAAATTTACACGGCCGCTCCCATGTGGCCTCTCGTCTCTGCATACTTGCTTCATTCTTGCCCTTGGCAGACCTGTGTGTTCACACAGCCCCACACCCCCGCTTCTCCCAAATCCAGAGTTTACCTGTTTGAAGTTTCAGTGACCAGCTTGACCAGGGTTCTAGGTCCCAATTCTAAATTCAAGGGAGAGGATTTAAGTCTGCTGTCCATCTCTGGCCTAATCAGCTATGACCAGTGAGGCAAGGCCATGCAGGGTGGACAGGACTGCCAGGCCCAAGAGTGTGTGTGAACATGTGGGGTGAGGGACAACTCTTAGGGAGGCAGAGAACAAAAGCTGGCTACACATTGCCCAGGGGATTTTCTGAGCATGCTTCCCAATATGGCCAGATCTATTCTCTCTGTTTATTTTGTGAGTAATTCCACTTCCTACAAGTGGGGATCTGATTGGATTTAATTCGCAGAATCCATCTTAGTGACTCTGTTAGGCCAGAGACTTGCCTTGAGTAGCCTTCAAGGTGATGGGTTTCCTTCATAGCCATCCCAGATATTGACACTCTTGGTCTGCACCTCTGCTCAGTCACTAGTGACCAGGGCAGCAGGATTGGTTTCCTTCTGGACACACAGTGTGGACCTTAGGAATTATACTAAAAAGACCTTCTCAGGGCTCCTTAGAAGAGGATCACAGGCACAGCAACATCATGAAGCTTCATAGATTACAAATACAGAGCTAGCAAATGGCTACACTGGGTCTTTATTCCAGGTGTTGGAACTCCAACTTCCTTACTCTTCCAATGCACTATCCTAGCAAAGTTACTGGAATTTATGGGAACTGATCACAACCACATGCTTTGTTTGCAACAAAAGCTGATAGCACAGGATGTCAGGGGAGAAAAGACTTGCTTAAGTAACGTCAGGCACAAAAATCACTGGTCTGGCCATTTACTATCCTTACGCCCCTCCTCGGAATCTGCAGCTCAACAAGACTCTGAATGTGAGTTTTCTGAGCATCAGTAATTTCTAGCAGGCAAATGTTTGACATGGTACTTGGGATTGTAAGTGTTACTATAGTTTCTATCATAGGTCAGCTTTCAGACCAATAATAACAAAAATAATCATAGCTAATGAATACTCCCTGAGCACTTACTGGTACCAAGGACTCTGCTAATCTACACAGATACATGTGCATACGTGTATATTTCAAATGGGGAAAACATGCATCTGTGAAAAATAAATAATAAATAAATAAATCAGAAAATGTATATCTCCTATCCCAATCCCATGATTCCTTCCCAAAGACAAACTTTGCTACCAATTTCTTGGGTATCTTTCCATCACTAATGCTTGTATAAACAACCATAGCTTAGTAGCCCATTATTTTTACACCAAAGGCAGAAAAGTAATCACCCATTTCTATTAATAAATCAGCCTTTTTTTTTTACTTAACAGTAAATCTGAAACTTGTTTCAAATTAGTATGTAGACATGCGTAGGTCTTTATAGCAAATAAATAAATAAATAAGTTGTCGAATATGCTTTCACTTGCTCCACAAACTCTAATTCTTCACTGAGTTGTCCATCGATTGCAACTTGGTGCAGATGTACACGCTCATTTGTACCATGAGAAACTCTAACATTCTGTCTAATTGCTATTCACATCCCACTGCCTTTTATATTACCGGCAACATGAGGATTTTTCAAGAAAATAACAGGCTAACATAACCTCAAGCAAGTAGTAAAGAGTATTGATCCCTATTGGTTTTGTTTCTGAAGATGCATGCGATTATGTTACCTGAATTTCAAATGGGAATAGGAAACAAGGGGGAGGGAAAAATGTTCAGCTGACATGGGCTTAATTAGCTTACAACTGTCTATTTGGGTTTTTTGTTTTTTCACTAATGAGAACAAAAAAGTTCCCTCTTGATCTAATTAGAAGTAGTGATTAAATAAATATTAAATACATAAATATCACATTTGTAGGACATAAGATGTTTAGAGTGGTGGTCCCCAACCTTTTTGGCACCAGGGACCAGTTCCATGGAAGACAATTTTCCCACAGACCCGGGGGTGGGAGGATGGCCAGCAATGGGGAGTGACTATAAATACAGAAGAAGCTTCACTCAATCCACGGCCCAGGGGGTTGAGGACCACAGGTTTAGAGGAGCTGCTTGTGTAAATGACTTATCTTTCTCTACCAAATCCCCTCCAGGACCAAATAAACTAGTAGCTATGGCAAATCAGACTATCTCCAAGGGAAATCTTTTAAGCCCTTTTCTAGAAAGAACATCTCACAAAAAAGTTTTAGTATAAAAACATTCGTCCTGGCAATTATTAAAAATAGCAAATGGAAAGGCTTCCAGGATTGATAAGTTCACCACTGTGTTTATGGTAATGACAACTTGTCACTAAGGAAACAATTAAGGGAGATACAAAAACCAAAAAAAAAAAATGAGGATTTGCTCTGTTCTGAATTAACTTGCAACCTACTTTGAAAGAAATCTCTAATTCTCTAATGATAACTACTAAAAGAGCCACAAGTAGCATTCATTCCATGAAATCAATCTACTGCCCAGATTGCTTAAAGTACAGAAAGAAAAAAAAAAATAGCAGGGAATCTGTCTAGGCATGACTGCAGGGCTTCTGAAAGCTCGCAAGCATCACCTATCCAATGAAAGATTCATCTGTTTATCTTCAGTTGTTTTACTTGGAACAATTCCTTTCCCAAAGTAATTATAAAGCAATTACTTGCCAGTTTTCACTTTATTGGTTACTACTTTTACTCAAAGAATGGCAATTACTACATAATTACAGTACATAGTTATCTGAACAGTCTTAACTGCACCTACCAACAATAAATTAGACAGTCAGTGTAGCTCTAATTATGTATTCTGTAGAGCATAAATATGTAATGACTGTGTAGTTACATATTAATAAGCCCCTCTTTATGTTTGAGAGCCTAGTACAATAAAATGCCATTGGATCTACATCCATGTGGTAACCTGTGGAGTCATGCTTGTTGTTCTGCTCGGCTTTCTAGAAGCCAATGGACCACAATGTGTGTTCAGCATTGCCCACCAGTTATCAATTTCATCCAAGTGCAATCACTAGGGCAGAGAGAAAAATCAAAAATGAAAAGTAAAATGTTTTTTTCTAACCCTCCTTTCTAGTGCATTTCCTTTGTGCTGGAAAACCAGCAGCTGTGGCTCAGATTCAAGAACTGCAGGTGCAGAAGCTTGACAGCCACTGCAGCCTCACCTTCACCTAATCACTGCATGCAAAATGCCTGGATCCAGAAGCAGGGAGGGGCTTGAACTTGGCTGCAGGCCACGATTTGGTTGTTTGTGTTTTTAGGATATTATTTTGGTTCCAAAAGTGAGCACAGGAAATCAAGTATCGGAGAACAAAGGGTATAGTAATGCCATCCTCTAGCAAATTTTCTTAAATTCTCTTTAATTATAGGACTAAATTTCACAGAAATCTGAACTGCATGAAATAAGTATGTCACTACCAACCTAAATAAAGTCCATCAATCTGCGTCACACCTGGGCTACTACACAAACTTTGAGAGCAATAGATAGTGCCACCTTTCCGCTACAAATATTGGCACAGAATGTATGGCAAGAAAGAGCTTCAGTGAGGCAGAAGACAAAGGACAAGACAGAGGCTCTCCCAGCAGGTACTAATGATCGCTGGGAGGTGTCACACTGGGGACACAGATGCTGACATGCACAGGTGAGGTGAGAAGGAAATGAGAGTAGATGATTTAGCAACAACCGCCTACCCTCCAGCACACATCCTCTCCAGAGCTGATCATTCTCCCTGAAAACTCTCCCCTTTCCAGTTTGCCTCTGATCCTGGAGCAGAGATCATTCTGACTTATCAAGTGTCCATATCCTAGGGGAGAGCCTTCAAAAAGGAGCAAGGAGAGGCAAGCGCAGAGAACACATGTGCCCAGATAGAGAGCTGAAGCCACTGCCACCGGGGCCACCACAGCAGACATTACGGTGATGTAATAAATCAGATAAAATATGGGTCATATCTGCCTTGAGGACTGGCCTTGAGGTCTGGATTCAGTTTATCACACACCAAAAAAAAAAACATTTTTAAATACATAAATATGTGAGTGAATGAGAGGCCTTATAGAAGTTTTCAGTCTAGGAGCAATGTCAATCAAACAAATGGAAAAGACTTAAAGAGAAATGACTTCAAAAGTAGCTATTACTATATGCCAATCACTTGACATATACCATCTTCTTTAACCATCACAAGAACTCTGTGTGGTGTGTACTACTGTGCGCATTTAACTGATAAGGAAGCTGAGGCTGGAGCTTGCTCAATATCATACCCTTGGTAAGTGGCAAGGTTTGGGTTTGAGCCCAAGTCTGTCAAACTGTAACACCTATGCTCTTTCAACTAAGATGCCAATATCCAACAACACCTGAACTAACTTTTAATAAGTACTTACTATTAAGAGGTACCACCCACACATAGCATGCTTGACTTTCCCAGTTGGGCCCTGAGATCACTGGGGTCTGAAAGAGTAATTATCATTTTTGTACCTACAGGGCCATATATAATACCTCAGTCAAACAGGTGCTCAGTTGGTTTGAAGATCAATGAATGAATTAGTAAATGAATGAACATGGAATTCTAGACTGGAAGGGACATTGGAGAAAATTGATTCCAACTATCCGATTTTGCAGAATTATTTTCTTAGATTCAGAAAAATGTTAAGTGACTTGCCCAAAAGCAACTGAAAAATAAATACATAAACATAAACATACACACACACATACACATGCATGCATGCACTCATAATCCCAGCCTCATAACAACAGAGTAAAATATATAAAATATGCCTCTCTTGATACCAGGATTTATGCAGATTTTGAATTTTTTAGCTATATAGGCCACAGATTGTGATGAGAACACACCCTAATTTGGCAAGTGTTTTGTATCCATAATGAGATTTCTAAATGTTATCTGTTTTTAGTACATAAAGATATCTTGAGTAAAATATTTAACATAATTGTGGCACTTGTCATATAGTCTTTCCTCTTTTTATACCCCAAAAGGATTGCATAGCCTGGGGTGATAGTCAGCAATGAAGGGTTTCTGTATATTTGTGTATTTTCATGCATGGATTTTTTTTTCTTTGAAACATACAATTTATGCCTCAGCAGTGAGGAATTCCTGAAATCACAGAGAGACTTGAAATGGACATAATACATCTGTATAGTGACCTGGTACTTATCATTCAAACCAGGACTGGGACACATTTGAAAGTGAAAGGGGATGTTATTAGTACTTAGGTCTAGCATGTCCCAAGCATCCTAGGACAGATACTTACCCTATTCATCTGGATGCATTCACAGAGGAATGCTAAATAAGTTTTCAATAAAGGTAAGGGCATGGTTCCAAAAGCAATGGGGAAGTGATCCTTGCTATGGGCCATGACAAGAACAGAAATTTTGTGATTTGTTACCTTTAAGGGATTCAAGAATCTGATGGAAATCATAAATCTTCTCCACCACACTATTTACATTCAAACAAGATTTTGCACACATTTTCAGGGGAGAGTTCATCTATAGGCTCTGGAGTCTAGAATAAGACCTCCAGATAAAGAATCCTGGTTCTAGAGCAGGTTTCTCAACTTTGGCACTACAGACATTTTGGGCCAAAAAAAGATTTGTCATTGGAGACTGCCTCGTGTAAAGTGTTTAGCAGTATCCCTGGTCTCTACCCACTAGATGCTAGTAGCACCCCATCCCCTGTTATGACAACCCAAAATGTCTCCAGACACTGTCAAATGTCCCTTGAGGGGCCCCTCATTGAGATCACTGCTCTGGAAGCAAGAATGTGAAGATCTCACATACATGATAAAAAGCAGATGTAACTCGCTAGGATACAATTCATCGCAAACTGGAGTTTAGTAAGAAGCAAAGACAGTGCAAGTGTAAAATTCCAAAGCTCCCCTTTCAATTTGTTTATGCTCTTAATTCATGACAGATATGACCATTCTCTTCACAAAAGAGAGTTAATGATGACCTATTTACGAGAATCTGGCTCTGTTGAAGAGTTCCTACCACTTCATTCCACCATCTGACAGGTGTTGAGCGGAAATGATTCTGCAGAAAACATTCTGAAGTGTTTGTAATGAAGAGAACTTGTAACCTAAACTGTCAGAAACATTCTGGGAGGATGTTCCATTTATAATCAGCCCTACAGAGACAGGGCATATTAGGCACCTGGAGAAACACAGTTTCTAATTCAATAAGTATTTATTGGACATAACCACATCCTCAGCCTATTCTCATTTGGCAAATGAGGGAATGGTCACTTTCTAAACCTTCTGAGCTTCAGTTTGTGAGACTACAAAGAAAAAATTTATAAAATTTTATAAATACAGGTACATTTAGCTACAATTTCCCATTTTCTCTATGTATGGCGACTTTTGGGGCACCCTGTATTTTAAATATGTATTAAAATGATGAATTCGATAAAAGTAAGCGTATTAAAAGTCACAGTTTTGGTTACCCCATTGGTGGCACTTTTTCAATTTCAATGTGCCAGGAGCTTCAAAACATGGAAATAGCTTAAACTTCTCACCAACTCTGAGTTTCTGTTTAACTACAAAAATAAATGCCTGTGCCCAAACCCTACGAATTCTATTTCAGTAGGTCTAGGCTAGGGCCTAAGCCTCAGCATTTTAACAAGAATTCTGGTGGCTCTGAGCAGGCATCCTGGGAGCACAGTTTAACAAGGAGGGCTTTAGCTAAAGAGAGGAAAAAGAAAAAGGTATTTTTCCTACAACGTTATATAAAGAGGAATTCAGAGAATTGTGGATGATTTGAAAAGTTAAAGCTGAAACATTTTCTTTCGCTTCCTTTTCCACCTAGAAAACTTTTGCTTATTCTTCAAGGTCCAGCTCAAATATTATATCCTCCGCGAAGCCCTTTAGATAGTCCCCTGTTCCATAAGTTATTGCAACATCCATTGAGCTGTGAGCATTTGGAGAGACAGAACATACCTTGGTTATATCTAACTTCTCTCTGTCTGCCAAGACTCTAATATAGTGCCTGGCACCAGATATATATATTCAATAACTTTGATGGCTAGAGTGTTTTGTTTTATACTTTTCTTCCCTGTTACAGTGTGTCCCAGAAGATTCCAAATTTCAAGAAAGGGCCATAGATTCTGATCCTACATCTCCTAAGATATCATGGGGGAGCAACTCCTGAGATGAGAGGGAATTGCTCTGGAGCTCGGGGAGGGTAGAGCCCTCACCCCCTTCCTGCCTTTGCTGACTATGTCTCCATCTCCCCACACCAGGAAGCAGGGACTGCAGATAAAACACTGTGCTGGATTTCCTTCCTTTTTTAACCGTTTAACCAAATGCCATTAAGCAGGGAACACCCTGCAAAACCGTAAGTGGCTGGTAGTCTTATGATATTCCTTTTTTTCCTTGCATGAACATGACTGAAGTTGGCATTTCCAACTTAAATTAATGCAAAGGTGCAAATCTAGTTATCTTACAATTCCTATAGAGGAAAAAAAAAACCCCATAATTTCATTTCACAAAATCAGCTATATCATAGTTTTACTGGTATTGATTGGGTTGATCTAAATAGGGTATTTATCATGCCAATTCTACCATTACTTCTAATAATAACAGCTGTAATTTACTGAGTGCTTAGTATGTGCCAGGGATTATACTTAGCAATTTGTATGCCATATGTATCTCGTTTAACCCTCTCAGTAACTCTGTGAGTTAATGTGATTCTAAGAATCTCTGTACTTTTTATTTATTTTACAGGTGAGAAAATCAAGGCTAAATGTTTAACTAACTTGCCCAAAGTCATAAATGGAAGAGCCAGAAATTGAACACAGGCCCATTTGATCTAGAGTTCTAATTACTATTCCATATGGAGCTGTCATTCTTCATCTCCAATTCAAAGCACTCAGATATTTTGAGCTAGTGTAAGTTTCTAAGATTCGTGAGGATATCCAGTTAGCAAAGAGAACCTTGAATCTGAAGCTCCTAATTATAGTCAGAGTTTGATCATTTCATCCGCATAGTAGAAACCCACAGGAAGCATGTAATAATTTATACCAAAGTCATAAGAATGCAATTTCACTTTCTCTACTCCCTCTGCGCTCTGATCGAACAGATCTTTGTTCACAACCTTTGTGAGGTTGTGAGTCTAACCTCACCAGACAAAGATCCCAATTTTACTAGAAGAGCAAGCTGGGAAGTTGCACTGCCCCCCACCCCCAAGAGCAACCCACCTCCTAATCCAAGGGTCCTTTTCCTTCGGTTCAAGGAGCCAAGGGTTATTCAAAGTGCAGTTAACTTCTAGGTGTTACCACTTCCAGGAAATGGAAAAGCCACTGAAAGCTTCCATCAAATGCCAACTGCTACCACCTAATCTCTTTGATCTGGGTCGTTAAAATGCAAGGAGTATGATTGTATGCTAAATTAATAAAAGAAAAAAGGAAAGAAAAGGAAAAGGAAGACAAAAGAAGAAAAGGGAAAAGGAGGAAGAGAATGGAGAGAGAGGTAAGAAAAGGTAGGGAAGGAAGGGAAAGAAGGGGAGAGGGAAGCTTATTGTTTTCTTGTTTGCTTTCAGTACTAAGTGCTGGGGAGAAAGTATGCACTACTTTTCCCAGGCTTTCTCACTACAGGTAGAAAGAGGAATAAAGGAAGTAAATTTACATCTCAATTCTATCTCTAGTGATTTGATAAGGATTAGGCTAAATTAATCACCACTTGCAAAGAAAGCATTAGTAAATAAATAAGCCTAAGTAAATAAAAACTTCAGGGATGCAGGCAAATACACTTCAGGAACTAGGGCCCTTCTTCCAATGAGAAATAAACTAAGCATTGACATTCTTTAAAATCTTTCAGAATGGCTGTCTTTTGAACTGTTGTCAAGCAAATAGATGCAGCTGAGCACTCACCTGCCATAGAGTTGACTGTAAAGATTCTTCTCCAGGACTAAGAGTCTTCCAATTACCCAATTACATGAGACTTGACTACACCCAGCTCTTAAACTACCCAATGTGGCTGCTTAATCTTCCCAAGTGGATGGCAGGGATGTTCTCCAGCACCACAAAGGGTCCATTGGCTTTGCTCCTCATAGAACCTTTCTGACATCACCTCATCCCCAACTTCTCTGAATTCAAGTCTCAGCTCATGATCAGCCCTTGTCAGTCACCACCCCCTCTATGCTGCTAGAGGGCACATAGGACAATGTCATTCAGCACTCTGCAAGAGAACAGATAAATTTCTCCACCTGCTTTAGCTCAAAATTGTAAGTTCCTGGTAGGATGCCTCTCAAATAGCAGAAGTTTAACAAATACTGCTAAATGAACGTTTGAATAACTGATTGCAGCAGTGAATGAATTTGCTGATTTTGCAAAGAGGTTAACAAGATATGTTATTCTTGAAGGTTTTCTGTTTTGTTTTTGCTACTTCAAGAAAGACTAAATCTGTTTAGGGTACATATGTGATTTTCTTTTGGGGAAAAAGGCTTAAAGTATCTTATAGATAAGAGTCTTTGAATACTGTCTTCCACTCCTGCTTTCTTCCTTTATACAGTGAAATTTAGAGGAGACTTATGGAAGAAATGGAAAACATTTGTTATGGTTCAAATATGCAAAGGAGATTAAAGGCTTGTTTGCACGGGTGTTTGTTCTACCTGTATATCTATGTTTATATATCTCTATATATACATATACATACACATGAACAGAGAGGGAGTATATTTCTTAAAACCTTAGTTACATATGCAGGGAGATTTTTTTCAAACTTCTTCTATGAGACATAAAGGTATAAGAGCTAAAATATGGACCACATAAAATAAATATAGCCAGGCATGTATATTTCATTGTGTAAGACTGTAGTAGGTTCTCAACGTGTTATGTGAGGGTTATAAGTATAAAACATGATCCTTGCCTTAACATTTTTTGTAATATCCTTAGAGAAAGGAGAAACAAGACTGCAATAGACTCAATAGAATTCAGAACTTAATTGTGTTCTACAAACTCCTGAGAGAGGTCAACAGCAGTTAAAATTTCTCCTTTCAATGTCTTGGAAGCTACGCAGATATTTCTCCCAAATAGGTTGACTTTACTAGACTTACACTGATTTACAAGAATAGAAAGGATTTTTATAGGGGGAACAGAGCAGGAAGGGCAGGCTGGTCAAAGAGAATAGTTAGAACAAATGAAAAAGGAGCCAGAAGTCAGCCTGGTGTATTCCTAACACATGCCTGAGCCTGGCCTGAGTAAACGTGGAGGAAAAGAGGAGGAGAAGCAGAGTGGAGAATAGTGGTGAAGGAGCAATTGTCAGAAACTACATAATAAAATGATAGATTAAAAAACAAAGGAAAGGCCAGGCGTGGTGACTCACGCCTGTAATCCTAGCACTCTGGGAGGCTGAGGCAGGAGAATCACTTGAGGTCAAGAGTTCGAGACCAGCCAGAGCAAGAGCGAGACCAAAAATAGAAATAGTCTCTACCAAAAATAGAAAAACTTAGCCGGGCGTGGTGGTGTGCGCCTGTAGTCCCAGCTACTCGGGAGGTTGAGGTAGGAGGATCCCCTGAGCCCAGGAGTTTGAGGTTGCAGTGAGCTGTGATGATGCCGCTACACTCTACCCAGGACAGAGTGAGACTCTGTCTCAAAAAAAAAAAAGGAAAGGAAAAAGAAATAATAGGTAGGAGGATATATTAATTTGAGAACTGTGGGTGGATATTGGATTGTTTCCCTGCCTGCTATGTTACAGAAGGAAACCAAAGCCCACAGGGGTGAGAGACACCCTACACTAGGCAGGTCTCCAGGCCAGTCCCCCACGTTTCCACTGCCCTTCTCTCCCCAGTGGGTGACACTGCTCCAGGAGCCTCACATTTCCTATCATCAAACTCTAGTTTGAGTTTGGAGATTTGATAACCCTCAAATGCAAATGGTCATATTCTGAATATTTCCTTCTACAAGCCTCTGAACTGAAAAGTGAGAACATAAATTTGAGGATTTTTCTTTTTTGATATTGTTTATACTTTTGTTTTAATCTAGAATGTTAAGACCATACAGAGACCAGCTAGCCAGAGAACTAGATCTCCAAAAAGGTGTTCAATGTCGTCATCTGAAAGCACCTGTCTATAGAATGGCTAGAGGGCAGGTCATAAACATGGTGGTAGTGGTCTGTTTCCTGACTCCAGTGATTTCTACATGGTGGACTTTGGGCAACTCACTTAATCTCTATAAAATTCGGTTTTTCTATCTGTCCAATTAGGTTGATAAAATCACCTGCCTCTTGGGGATGTTGTGGGGACCAAATAAGACAAGGCATGTAAAATACCTAATAAAGAGCCTAGAAAATATCACCTCCTCAATAAACATTAACTGTTATTAGCTATAATACCTTCAAATAAATGTTAGCTATTATTAAGTATAATATCTTCAAATACATGGTGCTCTAAAAAGACAGTTTGGAACCTATACCCTAGAATAGCAGAATCTGTACTGATTTACGCATTTTATAAGAAATTCACTTAACAACTTACTTTGCTTTCTGGTTAACACATGAAGTTTATTTTTATATTAACCTACAGGTAGAATGAACACATTCTTCAGGTTCAGCAAAGGAGGGATCTCCATAAAGGACAGATCATTCTATTCAATGAGTATATTCAGAATTTTTGAATCAGAATGTACAGAACCAAGATAAATTTTAATTTCAGCCTTCATTAAAATTCTAGTTTTTACAGTTTATTATTGTTTTTATGTCTGATTATATATGGCAGGTAATCATTGCAGAGTTGAGGGGCTCTAAGGATCTTAGGCTGGCCATAGGTGGGGTGGAAGGGTCTGGAGGTAAACTCCAGGGGGTACTATGAAGTCCTTGAAAAAGGTATGCAAATCTTGGATGCTTGAAAATGTTTCTGGGAAAGGGTGCATAGCTATAACCAGATTTTCAAAAGGGCCATGACAATAAAAGCTTAAGATATCTATTGAATAAAATTGATAAGAGAATGACTCAAACAACATGGTACACAAATATAATAGACTTAGTAGCAGTTCTTATGATTGGGTAGATCTATACATAACGAATTGAATAAAAGTCTATGATATATGAAGTGATAAAAGCAAGTCACAGAATTATCTTTTAAAGTTGCAGAATGGTATTTATTGTCGATATTTTTAAATACACTAAATACCTGAGTATTTCTAAGCAGACATCATATATAGCATATGTAATATTTTTTATAAAATAAAATTTTATATACACATATGTGTGCATGTGTGTATTTACTATATACATATTTTAAAGAGCCTAGAAAATATATTCCAGTGGTTAATAGTGGTTCTTTTTAGGTAGTAAAGCCAATGTATGAGGAGTTCATTTTCCGCTATCGTATTTTCTCAATCATAAGTTGCTTTTTCCCCCATTTTAATATTTATAAAATCAGAATTCACCTTACAATCAAAATATGCCTTTAGTGAAATGTTTCTTTGTTCTCCCCCCATAAGCCTCATTAATATATGAAAAGTCTTGTAACTAAGGGTGAGTTCAAGTCAAAAAATTATGATATGTATATATCTCTGAGTTCCTTAAATTCTTTTCAAGAAGCAAATACCTACTTTATGACTTTTTTCTAAAACAATCACCAGAATTAACAAGTTTTAAGCCCCTACAGGAATGTGTATCTATCTACAGAAATTCATTATTTACATATCACTCAGTGTCATTCAGTGCTAGTTCCTTAAATCTAGGAACGGTTACCATTGGTAAAATAGCACTACCAAAAAATCTCGGTGCTGGACAACTTTCTATTACCTCTCAAATAACTTCATGTGGACACAAAGACATGATAATACATGCATTGAAGAGTTCTTAAAATACGTGAAGTGCTGGTCTAAACACTTTATGTATATTATCTTAATTTTTACAATAATGACATAAAATAAATCCAATGTATTAAGCCTAATTTATGAGTAAAGAAGCTGAGGTTAAGAAACTGAAAATTATGCTGAGTCCCAGAGCAGGTGTGAAGCAGTGGCGGGAATCCAAGCACCTCTGGAGCTTCATCCTCAACCACTGCACTGCTCCCTTTCCTCCTCTTCTAGCTCTACCCCCTTGACCAAAGAAACAGTGTACAAATGTACATGGAAATTATTGTTTGTGTTCACCTGTGACTAAGCCTGAGTGTTCCCCAAACAGGAAAAGAGTGAGCAGTAACACAGGGCCCACCAGTGCAAGGAGTTTATTCTAAGGTCCTTCAAAACCAAATGCATCTTCCTACTTCCCCCAGAGTGCACCAGCATCTGAGTAGGGCCCTTTGGGGACCACACTATTTCCAAGGGTTCCCACAGGTTTGGCAGAAGCAGGTGGCGAACATTAGCCCTGGTCTACATCTAATTAAGATTTGCCAGGTCTGTTCCTATTTAGATTACCAAGGTTTCTGCAGCTTAAAAGGCATGTTACCTTCTTAGAAGCTGAGTGGAATGAACAAAGTCTAATTAAATGTGATTTACCAGTAGATTCAGTATTTATAAGCAGACAGCTCGCTGGCTTCAGAAGTGAGTGCTGGTATCAGCAGAACAGAGGATATTCAGAGAGGTTAAAAATAAATGGCTGAAAGATGAGTCTTAAAAATCCGTTAGTGCCAAGTCAGATGATTTATTTCCATAAATCATTCCAATGTTCAGATTTCACATGTTAAAATAAGTCAAAAATAATTCTGCACTGCCGTTTGATCTGAAATCATAGCAAGTGGCTGCCATCGAAGCACATGAAAAATTAAGTGTCTCCATTTCTTTGGAAACAGGGCACAACCACGTTGCTCTATCGTAAATTTTGACATCCACAAATCAGTGCTCTGTAGGACCTGTGTTCAATTGTCTAGGTTTTGCTATCACAGAAACAGAAGAACGATTAGTTCCAGGGCAGAAAATCTGGAATGAAAGCCTTGGGGACAGAAAGGACATAAAGAAGAATTTTCCAAGTAGCCCCAATTTCAGGAGAGAGAAAAAGAGAAAGGATGTGTGTCACGGGTGTTTGGGGTGGGAGAGGTATCAGCCGACACCGCTGAGTCCCTGTACTTGCTCAGCCACCATCCACTTGGTATTCAGCACGGAACGTCACAGGTCCCTGTCACCTGTTGTCCCTTCACACGTTCACCCTGATTCCCTTCCCCCATCCTTGGTACCAGTCCCAACCCTAGATGGAATCAACAGCCCTAGTTTATCTGTCATTGACATTATTGGATTTCTAAGAAGTGGACATGATTTTATTATGCCCTGCTCTCTTTTCTTTATTTTTTTTATTGACAAGTAAAAATTGTATTTATTTATGGTATATAACATATTTTGATACACATATTCATTGTGGGATGGCTAAATCAAGCTAGTTAAGATATACTTTACTGTACATATTTATTTTTTGTGATAAGAATGCTTAAAATCTACTCTCTTAGCAATTTCCATATATACAATATACTGTAGTGTACTGTAGTTCATAATGTACAATAGATCTCTTAAACTTACTCCTACTACCTATGTGAAGTTTTGACCAACATCTCCCCAATCCCCCCACACCCCAGCCTCTGGTAAACACCATTTTACTCTCTGTTTCTATGAGTTTGACTTTTTTATACTCCACATGTAAGTGAGATAGTGCAGTATTTTTCTTTCTGTGTGTGGCTTATTTCACTTAACATAATGTCCTCCAGGTTCATACATGTTGTTACAAATGACAAAATTTCTTTCTTTAGGCTAAATAGTATTCTATTGTGTATATGCAGTATAACACATTTTCTTCATCTATTCATCCACTGATGGACACCTAGGTTGATTCCATATCTTGGCTATTGTGAATAGTGCTGCAATAAACATGGGAGTACAGACATCACTTCAACTTACTGATTTCATGCCCTTTGGATATACAAGGTCTGTCCAGAAAATATCCAGCCATGTAATATGAAAAATAGAGACATTTATTGAAAAAGACACAAGATCCAAGAAACACTGTACATAGGACAATGACACCTCAGTCCCCTTCAAAGTAGGCATCTTGGCACCTCACACAGTTCTCCCAGCATCTCTTAAACTAATCCACACACGTTCAACATTCTCATGTGTTCTGCTTGTTGCAGGCCTTCCAGAATGTGGATCACTTTCAACAAATTCTCAACCATCTTTGAGGCATGTGTGCCACGCTTTTATTTGCACTGCCCTCATTGCATCATCCCGGAAAGCCTTCTGAATCATCTGAATAGTTTCTGCAGAGGAATGTTCAAGCTTAACGCAAAATCTGATGCATATTCACTGCTCTACGCAATCATTTTGAATGTGACAGCCACAAAGTACACGTGCTCACTCAACAGCGTCTGGCGTCCCACTGACTGGTACCACGAGGGCGTAGTCATTGTTCACGCATGTGCATTCTAGTCCACTCTCCTTGGCTGCCAGGTTACACAGATACCGTGCAAACCATTCTCATTATATTAACAATGGCTGGATACTTTCCAGACCTCATATACCCAGAAGTTGGATTGCTGGACCATACAGTAGTTCTACTTCTAATACTGTATGGAACCTCCACACCGTTCTCTATAATGGCTGTACTAATTTACATTCCCACCGACAGCGTGCAAGGGTTTCCTTTTCTCCACATCCCTGACAACACTTATCTTTCATCTTTTTGATAATAGCCATTCTAACAGGGGTGATGTGATATCTCAGTGTGGTTTTGATTTGCATTTCCCTGATGATTAGTGATGTTGTATGCTCTTACTTTCAAGCATTTGCTGACTCCGTATTACCTAAAGAATCAAGTTCAAATCCATTAGCGTGACATAAACAAGCCTTCCCATTTGGTCTTATCCTCCCTTTCCAGAGTCATTACCCACTGCCCTGTATCAAGATACTCCCTCCTCTCTAGCCACAACAAGCAGCTCCCTATTCTCCAGACATAATGTGTACTTTCTCATCTTCAGATCGTTGTTCATTTTATTCTCTCTGCCTGGAATGCTCTTTTCCCAACCTCTTCTTCTGTGTCTGGCGAAAGCTCATTGTTCAAGGCCCAAGTCCAGTGTCGACTTTTTGGAAAAGCTTTCTGGGGAAGAATTAAACGGTCCCTTTCTTTGTCCAAACAGCACATTAATCATATCATAACTATTGTGCCTGTTACATCGTATTATACTACTTTCAGCCTATCTGCATGGTGCTTTTGTTCACCAGAGTGAACGGCTGAAGGCAGGGACCCATGTCTGACCTATCCTTCCTGTACAGTATTGCACCTCACAGGGTAGGAGACGCTTATAGAATGAATGAAAAAAAGAGAGATGAGGACAGAGACAGACAACAAAGGACAAGGATCAAAGGTCCATGAAACATTTTGAATGAAAGTAACACATGTTCTTGATTATAAGCATTTTCATCTATTAACTACCACATACACACATTGTATTCAACTTTCAACTCGTTTTTAAAGTATATTTTACGTCCATGGTGTCCAGACCTGAATTTTAAATTGAAACACATTTGTCTTGCTTCTTACAAATTAATTTTTCTTACATACTTGGATTTGGGGGCAGTAGAATTCAGCATGGAAAATGTATTCAAGCTGCATGACCCCCAAAATTCTCTAATTATAAAAAAAGAAAACACAAAATATCTGAGAGTCTCAGCACAAAGTAACCAAATGTGATAGAGTATCAATAATAATCACTGTCTGTGGAAATATCAGGAGAGGAAAAAAAAAAAGAAAAGAAACGAAACGATCTATGCAGATTTACCTTTAAAAAATACTATAATTTCATTAAAATATTATTTGCCTAATGCTGCAAGTAATGTTTTCTTTTCTTGATATATATACCCAGAAGTCTGAGTGCCAAGAGTTCAACAGCTTAAGATGACGTGTCTGTAATTAATAAAGTAAATCCTCATTTCCTAGAGATTTACTGCAGCAAAGAAGAGTAGCATGGGATTAAAAACTCTGCTACTGACCAAGGAACTTGGGGAAAGGCACTAAATTTGTATAACTCACACTTCTCTGTAAAAAATTAATATGTCAAGCTGTTTTATAATTTAATATTAAAATTACTTTATGATATACGCCTCTGTCCTATGTCTTCACCACCCCAGAGCACACTTCGCAAGAACAAGATATTTATTTTTCCTCTTCTAAGAAAAAATAACCAGTCCTTGTGTTTGGAGTTCTAGACTTCTTGCCCTGGGAAATAATTCAAATTTTTGTGCTTTGAAAGCTAAAAATAGGCCTTGCCATGGGAGAGGAAGGAGAGTTGAGTGTTGCACCCTAAAGAAAACCTCCATCCAGGGCTTGTTGAGGCCAGAGTTTAAAAACTAAAATACCTAAAGGAGCCACAGCATAACATAAATGTGTGAATTATTTCAAGTATAAAACAAAACATCTGCAAAGGACCTGTGGCCCACATTGGAGATTGCAAGTTCTGTCTTAAGGCATTTAAGTTCAAATTTTCTACAATAACCTTCCTAATAAAATGTGCCAAATTTGGCATTCTGCTGCCTGTTTGGAGTATGTGTTGAGTCCCAGCAAGTGCATAAAGCTGGCCTGCCCAAGAGGGAGGGGTTGGAAGCTGTGTGACTTTGAGGTTGCAGGGCAAGGTATTAATCATGCGGGAGAGAGTTCGGGGGTCCAGGATCAGGGTTTAAGGATTCCGTGGTCACAGAGAGCAGGCCCTCAGTCGAATGTAGTACAGTGTGATGGAAAAGAGGTGATTGCTCCGGTGGGGGTGGCAACACAGAAACCCTGGGTCAGGGGATAAGACCCCAGTGCAGGGCGGTGGCTGATGGACGGTACAGGACCAGCTCTTGACATGGCAGTCGTATAACAGTGGGACTTAAGGGGACAAGTACAGACTGAAGACCAGGCCCCTCTCCATCCTCTGGACTAAGTCCAGGGGTAGTTATAAGATAAAAAGAGGTAAGGAGGAGACCCATAAAATTGTCAAATGTTGAACATCCTTGCTAACCTTAGTGAATGAGGGCATAAGTTGGATTTAATTCAATTAAAAAAAGACACAATTGTGATATTCTTACACTTTATAGCAATCCATAGGGTTTTTTTGGAATTATGATAATAATAGCTACTATTTGTCAATTCCTTATGTATTTCATGTATATCCCTTCATTTAATATTGAAAAATCCATCCTGGCAAATACTATTATCATCCCTACTTTACAAATGAGGAAACTGAGGCATAGAGAGGTAAGTTTGCCCAGCTGGTCTAGAGGTAGAGTCAGATTTCAAATCCCGACAGTCAGAATTACAGAGGCTGCACATGTAAACAATACACTGCAACATCTCTTGAGTTACATGGCAGTTCCTCTCTCCCAGACTGACATGATCATTCCATAAACCCTCTTCCCGTGAGCTAGAGGCTCCTGATGGATAGAAAAAAGAGCGATCACAGCTCAGCTTTGAAAGTGAAACCCAAGAAGCCCTTACCTCCATAGACTGCTGTTTTGGCCTCTGCCATGGGATCTCTGTTGGCCCCTGAACCTACTCTCCCTTCCAGCCTCTGCACCCTGCGCTCACAAGAGGAGATAGAGGCTGGTAGGTCTTAGAATTGATGGAGGAAGCAGATGCCTTCTTAGAAAAGAGTTGTGGACTAGAATAAACAAACACAAGTCAATATTTCTTAAGCTCAAGGAATCTACCAAAAATGCATTTTAAGATCCCAGAATCTTCTAGGATATTTTTTAAAATGTATTGTTTAATTTCAGTTAAAATTTTTGAAAATAATGAATCATGTTTTAAATTATTCAGAATACCACCTTTGAAACTGACTGGCCTTGTGAATGGACATGGAAAAACGAGAGGCTACAGAGCCTCTCAAACTGGGAGAAGAGACAATTTATTTGGGTTCCTCAAGCTTTCAAACTTCAAGTTCAATAGGCTGAAGAAACAAGATGAGGAAGACGGATAAAGCATTTGGGAAAAGGACTGAATTCGAAGTCAGACATCGTGGCGGGGCTATTTATCACCTGGATGACTTGAACCAAGGCACATTGCATCTCCCTGGCCCTCATTTTTTTTTCTTATCTGTAAAAATGCATATGATGATGGTGATGACAATAATCATGATAGTTATAATAATAATGAGACCAACCACACCTCAAATATAAAATGCTTTCCTGTATGTGCAAGTGCTTTGCAGTGCTATAGAAAGACAGCACTAGGGAAAAAAAAACAAAACCAAAACAATAACACAGACATGCATTGTGCGAAATGCTCTAGGGAGAAGAGCATCTTTGCCCTGCTCGGTGAGCTGGTGAGTGGGGCAAAGGAGAGGACACAGTTGGGTGGGGGAGGTAGAAAGAAAAGTTACAGGCACTGGAATGTGGAGAAAGAAATGAGTCAGAAAATGGAATTAAGTTCCTCTCTCCTCAGAGGAATCAGAAAAGGTTTAGATGCAGAAAGTAGGTTAGGCAGCAAATAGCTCCTGTGCTGCCTGTGGATACCTGGCGTGTGAGAAACTAAAAGAACATGGTGGAGCCACCAGGATACGGGGTCAGCTCTGCGCACCAGCTGCGGTGCAGAGAAGAGAGGACAGTTCAACTGGGGCAGATCTGAGCAGGGCCCCTCTGGTCTCTCCTGAAACTGGTGCATGCTCCCAGGCTGAACAGGTCCTCCCAGAGGAGACAGTTTGTCATCCCAAAGTAGAAGCCTCCAGGCAGCCCCAGTGTGTGCCTGGGAAGGGACAGGTGTCAGTACATCAGCGCCCTCCTGAGAAAGATCAGGCTCAGCCTTGACACTCGTCCTTCCTGCTGCCTCCAATCCTCTCCCTTTAGCTCCTCACACGTCTGGCTCCTTCTTACCCAGAAGCCACCCTAATCCCCACCACTGAAGCCAGCCTCTCTCTACTCACGTCACATCACCTGTTCATTTCCTCCTCAGAACCCACCTTCCTCTGAATGTGTCTTGGTTTTGCATTTATTTGTTGAAAGTCACCTTCTCCCACCAAACCTATACTGCCCAATATGGTAGTCACTAGCTTCATGCGGCTATTTAAATTGAAATGTATTAAAATCAAACAATTCTAAAAGTTCAGTTCCTCAGTTGCACTATCCACATCTGAAGTGCTCAGTAGCCACAAGGGGCCAGTGGCTGCGGCGGTGGGCAGCCAATCATTCCCTAATGTGATCTCATCACGGTAGAACACTTCCATCATCACAGAAACGTCTGCCGGATGGCGCTAATCTAGAATTTAAGTTCCATAAGAGCAGGATTTATGTTGTTCACTGCTGTATTCCCATTGTCCAAGACAGTGCCTGGCATTGATAGGTACTCAGTAGATATCTTCTGAATGAATGAATGAGAAGAAGGCTAACCCCAAAGTCTTATGTCCACCTTGGGTAAGAATAAAATATAAGCCATGTGGTTGAGGAAAATGGACTCACAGACTAAAATCACCCAGGGATTCTCAGTATCTAATCTGCATGCAGCCTATAAAATTAATGTGTGACACGTGTGTTATATTGCATTTTCTGCTAATTAACTTCTTAACATAATATAACTTTGTGGCCAGTCTCATATTTTAGATATTCCCAGGAGAGCTCTGAAAAGAAGGCGAAGGCAATAATATCCTGCTGGAAAATTTCCATGAAATGACTTACATAAGAGACTGCATGAAACCAACTCGCCTATCCTATTGTTACACAAATGTGCACTATTCACAGGCAATAGAGAATGAGAAAGTAACATTTGTATTTCTTATGGGGCTAGGTATGCGCAGCTTGTTCACTTAATAAATACATGAGCACCTGCTACAGGACACTGGGAGAACCGTGATCCCTGAAATCCAAACTTAAGTACAGCTGTGGCTGAGAAATTGGAGCTCACAGTTGCTGAGGTGTCCTCTTGCAGTGCATTGAACCGACCAGTTAGTAGCTGGTGAACTTATGCCACTTGTTCTGCTTTTTGAAATCAAAGATCAACCATGTGCGGTAGCTAGCTTTTGTTTGTAATGAAATTAGTCCACTCCGTCTAGCACAGAAACCTGTTTGCAGCAGATGTGCAGATCTCTGTTGAAGAAACAGAAGGTCTTTTGCAAAACCCTCAGATTCACAATAGAGAAGGGGCCAGGGGATGGACCGGGGTCAGGCCATCCCCTGTGAGGGGCACCTTTTTACAGTCCATTGTCTCATCTCTGCCAGGATTCCCCTGATGTATGTCTGATTTAGAAAATATTGTTTCTCCCCAAGTGAGCAAGGTGGATGGGATCCTCTTCTCCCTCTCCCACTCCATCCAGAAGAGAAAAATTATGCTGCCTGTTCCTATCAATCGTTCACAGAAACCTTTTAGTCATGGTGCTAGAGAAACTTGGTGGCTAGGAAGCTCGGGCTGCTATAACACAATACTGTAGAATGGGCAGTTTAAACAACAAAAATGTATTTTTCGCAGTTCTAGAGGCTGGAAAGTCCAAGAACAAGTGCTGTCAGATTTAGCTCTTAGTGAGGGCTCTCTTCCTGGCCTGCAGACAGCCACCTTCTCACGTGTCCTCACACAGTGGAGAGAGAAGTCCCTGTGTCTTTACCTCTTCCTATAAGGGCACTAATCCCACCCTAGGGCCTCCACCCTCGTGACTCCATCTAAACCTAATTATCCCCTTAAAAGCCCCACCTTCTAATACCATCACAATGGAGATTAAGACTTCAACATATGAATTTTGGAGGAACACAAAACATACATTTCATAACTTGGACACACTCAGACACTGTGCTTTATGACAGGAGCTGCCTTACCCAGCTCCCACGATTCCTGACAGGTTCACCCTCTCTAACTCTGCCCCTCAGATCCTGATTGCAAACATGACCATAAGATCCTACCCACTCCCTGCTCCAAAGTGTCTGGTCACTGGATGAAATGGAACGGATGAGAGTTCCCCAAAGACTCCCTTACCCCTTCATTTAATCTTTGGCGTTGCCCTTCTCATCCATAGTTTGGCTCTGTTTGGGGTTTTTATAAAGGGTAGCAGTGGCGAGCACCATATTGCTACCTGTTGAGGGAGGGGAAGTGTTGAGCAGCGGCCACCAGGAGATGGCATTGCAGCCTGACAGTGGATCAGACACGTTTCATTACATTTATGCCTTTCTGTACCCTTCATTGTACCCTTAGCACTCAGCACAATATTTGACATAGCACATCCATATGACAAATATTTGTAGAAAAAAGGAAGGGATGGAGGGATGGAGAGAAGGAGAGAAGGGAAAGCAGTCAAGAGTGCTTCCCACCTCTGGGAATTTTAGCTAAAATATACCATGAGGGCACCGGACCACACCTAGCAAGATCATGTATTTATTCGGTACTTTTCTAGCACTGTGTCAGGCATTACAGATACATAATAACACAGGGAAGTAGAATCATTCAGCAAAGTGCCTGGCACACTGTGTATGTTCAAAAATGTTGAGACAATGAGTACACAAGTGAGGGCTTGGGCAGGGGCAAGAGCAGGAAAGGAGAGGGAGAGAGGAAGGAAAAGCAATGCACTTGGGATGCGGGGAGATAAGGAGAGAAGACAGCGGATTGAATAAAGATTGTGCAAAGAGACAGTGTAAAACTAAGAGTAGTGGTTTTGGAGATAGGCAGTCCTGGGTTCAAATCTAGCCTCTGCACTTTCTGTGTAAACTCTCCAAGCCTCAGTTTCCTCATTTGTAAAATGAGAACAAAACTGGCACTTGCTTTGAGGGCTATTGAGAGGATTAAATGAGGTAATGCACGTAATGCACAAGGCAGAGGACGTGGTACAGAGTAAGTGCTTGATAAATGGTAGATGGTGATGCTGATCAAATGTGATGCTCATCTGGGTGGTTCAAGCAGTTGTTCTGTGGATATGTCAAAACATTTCTCTGGAATAATTCTTGCCTCAAGTTCCAGGGGATGGATAAATGGAAATGATCTCCCTTCAATGCACCACAGAGCACACTGCTAGCATCTTTCTTGTTAACCACCAGCAAATTGTCCTGTGCTTTCTAAGTGCCCCACTGCTCTGGTTTCAAAAGCCCTAATAAAAGTGAAAGGAATCAGAATCTTCTGAATGCATCTCATAGCACCACGCTTTGGCCTTCCACCATCAGAGCCCGACCCTGCTTTTCAACTCATTTCCCATCACCCTATACCACAGCCATCCATTTCACCTGACGTAGGTGGTCTTCATCTCACCTTCCCCATAGGCCTGTATAGTCCCATGAAGAAGCCTTGGTTCATGTCACACTACCCCAACTGAAGTTGTCTTTCTAACCCTTAAATCCATCACTTAAGGATCAGTTCAAACTCATCTGTTGTCTGAACCCAAATGATTTTTTTCTTCCCTCAAGCAGTAACAAAAAAATCTCACTTCCCAAAAAAGACTCACTCGTGTCTTCTTTTCAATACTAATTATAACATATTGAATGTCTACTATGTTCCATGTGTACTACACATATATTTCAATTTATTTAATTCTCCTAGCAACCCTAAAGGCCTAGGTGAAGCTCAGAAACATCAAGCAACTTACTCAAAGCTTCACAGCTAGTCCATGATGGAGACCGGATTTAAACCCAGGCCAACCAGTTCCAAAATCCACGCTGTATCCACTATGCCATGCTATTATATAATATGCATGTTTATCTTTTCTCTACCAACTTAAAGACCCTGAAGGGCTGATTTTTTAATAACTTTTTTCCCTGAACACAATAATTTGTCCTAGTGACTTGATGTAGAAGATTCTTGATCAACACTCATTGGAGCATCCAGAAGGACCATACCAGCAGGGCTAGGACTGGGAAAAGTGGGAAGAAGGTCTAAGCTTACTTCCTCATCCCTTCTCTACCCATTAAACACTCAGGTCTTATTTCCCCCCAATTCTCAAACCTCTGAAATAATAATAATAGCTATATTTATATAGTTCTTGCTGTTGGCCAGGGATGGTTCTAAGTACTTCACTTATATCAATCCTTTTAATATTTACAACAATCCTATAGAATAGATATTATTATTTTCCACATTTCATCCAAAGATACACAATGAGTGGCAGATCCAAGGTCTGGACCCAGACAGTCTGTCTCTGGAGCTCTTGTTCTCACCCACTCTCTGCTCTGACTTTATATAGTCAGGTCAGGAATGCTCTCTCTCAGAAGCTGGGATGATGAGGAGTAAGTCTAGCTAAGAGTTGGGGGAAAACATTTCAAAAGCAAATTATTACTGTCTACAAACATCTCATATTGCTTATAAGTGGATAATATCTACACCATTTGAAGATTCATTAAACTTCATGAGAAAAACCTACAGACACCAAATATATAAAAAATATAAACCATGTACATAAGAGAAAATGTAAATATTAAGTGCGGGCTTGGGAAAATGTTCTTGCTTCCTATCAATTATGCAATTTCAAATTAAGGAAATGTTGTTATACCATTTTATACCTGACAGATTAGTTGAACAAACAAAGTACATTAACATCATAGCATACTATTGGGAAAATTCTGGTGAAACTGGCACGTTCACACTTCTAGTGACATAGGAAGTTTGCACTACCTATTTTGGAAAGGCGCATGAAAATAATTATTAGGAGCTATGAGGTTTTTCATATCCTTTTCCTCAATAATTCTACTCCAGGATATTTATCCTGAAGAAATCATCCTGCAGCAAGCAATGCAGAGATGTCCACTATAGCTTTGGTTATAACGACAAATATTTGAAACTGAAATGTCCAAAATTAGACTGTAAGTTAAGTGAATATGATACACCACTCAATGCAACATTTTGTAGCAGTCACTAAGACAGTAATTAAAAAGACAAGGAAAAAACTTGGGAAAATATTTATGAACATTATATGAACAAAGCAAAATACAAAATAATATATACAATAATGACTACCATTATGTATTAATATAAATACTGGCACCCACCCACACAGATTTCTCTCCTTCTCTCTTGGACTTTATATAATTTTGAATTCCCCAGATCTCAGTAACCTCCCATGTAGTTGTGTGAATATGAGAGGCATGTATGAGCGTGCGTGGGTTTGCGTGTGGGTCTGATGTGTGTATCAGAGTAAGCCGGGCAAGTTGCAAAGGGAAGGAGAGAGCATGTGGGTGGAAGTGGATTCATAGCATGTGAACAAGCACTTATTTCTTGGAACTCTAGTAGAACAGTTTGTCTTTTTTTATCTAGAAGAAATCATAGAAACAGGCTCACCAAGCGCCTACTGTTGAAACCTGGCAAGTTCTTTAATTTAAAAAGGTGGGAAACACCCAGGGTTTTAAAATAATACCCTGGATCTAACCCAGAGCATAGCAGTGATGACCTCAGGCCACCCGACAGGCTTGAAACCAGGGGCAAAGAGGTTTCTGAAGTATTTTCAGCCTGACAGAAGCCAAAGATGACATGAGAGGGAGTCCACAGCGGCAGCTTGCTTACTGATTCACAGCATGCAAATGCAGATGCTCTCTGGCTGCCGAGCTGCCTCATGCACGGCTCGTTCCAGTCTTGGAGTAGCAGACTCTGTGCACAGTCGTGGACTGGAGTTCAGGCTCGCACACACCCGCATCATGCTTTGCTCATTGCCTCACTGCCGTTATGGGCACCATGGAGTAAGGTCAGCGGCTGTGCCAGGAGCTTGCTCTGTTGGTATCCAGCTCCTTCAGCTTTCACAAAGGGGAAAAAGAATTAGATCACAGAAACAGGCTTTGTAGCAGCTCTGCTTTTCCAAGGGCCAGTGCACGAGACAGCCTGTCTGCCTGAAATCTGTCAGTGCGGGGACACCAGGTGGTCTCATAGGAAGGATCTTTCAGCTAGATGGATGGCATTGGATATGTGGTGTCACCATTCTGTGCCTCTGCTAGTCCTACTGAAAAACAGGAGCAAACCCTGCCCAACAGGGGCACCAAAACTTTAAAAACCATTTTAACTTTGCCTTAACCACGGATTGTCAGCTCCCGTTCTCCAAGCTACAGCTCCATTTGCTCAGCATCACCCTTCACAGTCTGGCCTCTGCTCTGCTTGCCTCCATGCTCTTTCCCTACCTGCCTTCACCCTCCGACTCTACCTCGTACCTGCCAGAGGCTACTCATCTCTCAGCACTTTGCTCACGCTGAATAGCCACTCCGATTTTTCTGTTGCCGTATTGGTTTTTCTTTCTGAGGAGTTCCTCTTCATTCTTCATGACTCAGCTCAGCTGTCACCTCTTTTGTAGAACCTTTCCTGGGCTCAGCCCCTGTCTCCTACCCCTGTATCCAAACCCAAGTCGGTTCTGTTAGAGACCTTTGCCATGCTGTGTCACTGTGTGCATGTGTGTGCATGTGTGCGTGCGTCTTTCACTAGAACCTGAGCTCCTCTGGGCAATGACTGCCTTACTCACTTTTTCTCACAGTAGACTTCCAATGTATAATTGTTGAACAAACAAATAAAAGTGATTTTCACATATATATCTCTCCAGTCTGCCCTCAATCCCACCTGTCCCCTCCACCCATCCCAGCTACAAACTATTTATTTTCTTTGGTTGTGGGCCATGTTTTTTTAAAGTCTTCCTTCCCTTTCTTATTTATATCTCCTCAATTTTAGCAGCATGCTGCACACAGTAGGTGCTTCATAAAGATAGTAGTAGTAGCATGCCTTCTGTTTAATGCAGCATGCCACATCATGGGAATCAGTTCTGGGTGAATACTCTCTGGGAGAGTGCAAAAAGCTCACAATCGCCAAATATTGCCGCAATGTGCAGCCTGAGAAGGGTAATTAAGAAGACAGGCTCTGGAATCCAGTGGCCAGATTCCTTTCCTCGAATTCCTTTCATTACCATGTGAAATTGAGTAAAGTTAGCTGACCTTTCCAAAACTCAGTTTTCTGTAAAATAGGGATATTATTAACTTTCATAGCATTTCCATGAAGATTAAATAAAATTATGGAGGTAAAATGCTTTACATTGTGTATGGCATGTAGAACACGTTCAGAAAATGAAAGCTATTATCACTATTGTTAATGCTGTCACAAGGACAACTTTGCCATAATACTATAAAAATGTTTCACTAGTCTAGAATTTTACACTGACCTAAATGATCAGTGTAATCACCCCCATTTGTATCACTTAATTCTTAAGTCCATGAGATAGTTTTTTTAAAAAAAAGAAAAAAATGAATGATTGCCACAATTTCTCAGAAAAAGAAGCAGAAATCAAGTGATTTGTCAAGGTTTTCTACCTTGAGCCCTGAGACCAAGTACTGAGATATCTGTTTCACCAGGACACCACACTATATGTCTTCTAAGAGTTTGGACTTTGAAGATGCATCAGAGGATGGTCCAAAGTGATTCTATCACTCCACCTCTGAATGGGGATTTGTAAATTTAGTCCCCTGTTGATGAAATCCTTCATAACCACAGTTTAAAGAACAGGCAGTCTGTTATATAAACTGGTTCCCTTCAACCTCTAAGGGATTTCTTTTTATGCAAGTGGCTTTCTAAGGCAAATATTAATATATTCTGGTTTCAAGCTGTGGTGTATGTTTAGGTAAACTGATAAAAAATACACCATTTGGGGTCCTTTGAGCCAAGACTAAATTGTTGAGTGAGGGTAAACCAAAAAATCTACATTCCCTAAATTGCAGAGTAGGGTTCAGACAAAAAGGAGAGATGGAAGAATAAGGTGTACCCAGGTCTGATAGATTGATGGCATTGATGACCCCAATTCTTTATCTACCCTTGATTCTGGACTCAGCCATGTGATGTGCTTTAGCTGTTGGGACATCAGCAAACACCATGTAAGCAGAGGCATGAAAATCACTTCCTCACTGAGGCTTGCTTCCACTCTTGCTCCTCCGCCCTTGCCACGAACACACCCAGACTAGAATGCTGGAGAATGAGACATATGAAGCAGAACAAGTTGCTCCAATTATCCCAACCTGAACAATCTTAGACCAGCCAACATCTGGCTGACCCCCCAGACACACAGAAGGACTCACACAGACAGCTGCCAGGCCCATGTGCAGCTGACCACAAACAAACGAGCTGAGCCCAGCCAACACCAGAATAACCATCTCGCCAACCTATGAACTCTTAAGCTAAATGCAGGATTATTGTTTTAAGCCATTGAGACTGGGGGTGATTTCTTATGCAGCATTATTGTGGCAATACCTAACTGATACAACAGGCGCCAAGTCAGTATAACAGAAGAGCCACATTAAGGTAGAAAAATATGTTAATATTATTTTTCAAGAACTTTTGACTGGAGAACTCTAAGTGGAAGCTCCTTCTGTACAATTGCCCAGTCATTCCAGTGCTATAGAATACTTTACTGAAATGCTCTTTTATTTAGAATCTCATCCTGGAAGTTCTAAAGAACATAATACAATTACTGTTAAAAATTTTGCTCCTTGGGGATAAAGGGAAAGTACATTATAACATATTTACTCATGGGTTTTACAGTAGCATGATCAAATGGAGAGTTCGCTGTTTCTTGCCAAGTGTCAAATGCCAAATGCCAAGTGTCTGTATTTTTAATCCCCATCCTATCCCTCCCCCACTGCTGGCTCCTTATTGGGCAGATTAGTTTCTCTAGAGAGGACTCTTCCAATTTCTCGCTGAGTTATTTGCAGTTCTGAGAGATATTCAGGGGACACAAGTTAAGGGTCGTGTGAGTCAATGTGTAAACTCTAACTTAAGCCTCTTATTTTCAGTATAGTATCTCAACTTCACTAGGCTTGTCCCTGAATCCAAAGCATCCCTGGTTCAGTTATCTGAAGACAATTCTCCCTGCTCCTGCCAGGTAGAAAGGGTGGGTTGCTTGGCTGCACAAAGCAGGTGATTTATCATGTAGCCTAATTGCTGCCCATGTAGGCGTTCAGAGCATGCCTACTTGCAGCCCTTCTCCCTTCTGATGTACCAGAAATCTGGAATTTCCAGCTCCCCTGGGCCTTGCCAAGAGTCACAGACTCAGCTTCAGCTTATTGTCTTTCCCCTCCATTTAGGTTCAGCTTTCTCTTCTCTGCTAAGTCAGTTATCACTTGTGCATCTACTTTCTAATTTCCAAAATGTTGTTGACATTTCTCAGCTGGTGTCATCTTCCCAACCATTCTCTTTGTTCTTGTAGTTTCATGACATTTTGTTCCTCTTTTGTCATTTTAGGAGTGTTTAATAGGGATTAGAGGGGGAGAATAAAAAAGAAGACCTGTGCATTCAATCTGCTTTTACCAAAAGGCTAATTTATTTATCTTTTTTAGTATACATGGACTTCCTTTAAGAATTCCTAGCATCTTTCTATAATCTTAATGGTCAGAAGGTCACAGTTGTGAATGCTCTGAGCATAGGAATTATTCCTGAAACCTAAATGGCAGAGGAAAGCTCTCTTACTTACTTCCTGGCTAGGACTTAAGGGTCAGGAAAACTCCAGTTTGGAAATAAGAGTGGAATTCAACTACACCAAAGTATTTTTTACAGATAATCACATTCAATGCATTCCTTTTCTTTTCCTAGTAAGCTCTGGGACTTTTCTACTGCTTCTCAAGGATAGAGAGTATTCCTAGGATGCCATTAGGATTTTCTCAGACTCTTAATGATATGATACTAATATTGGTGAGTGACAGTAACATTGTACCTTCAATTAAGAGACCTCAAAGTCTTCAAGTCTGTAGAGAAATGGACAGCCTCCCCCCACCTCCCCATAACTGTGGTTGTGCTTCAGATTTTACGGTAACACATTGTTTGACAGCTGCCAACTCTCATTCATTCTGCTCCTGGGTAATTATATACTGCCTGCTTTTAAACCTGTGCTACTGTTTCCTGTGTGAATTAGATAATGACTTCAAGTCTCTTTGCATATTTAAGCAGCAATCTTCACGTTGTAGAGATTTAGGTCTTAATAAAACCTAAGACCAATGCATTGAAATTCATGAGCTCAAGATACTCTCACGTGTTGCTAAAACAAGCAGACCAGTGATAATGCTATGCTCTGAGGTCTGGTTACTGTATAAGTTTGAGGAGCTCTTTCTAACTCAAAGCAAAAGACCATGCCCACTCCACAGTCAGTGCCTCAAGCAACTCGCACAGTACCACGAACTCTATGAGGACTCAATAAATTTTTGGTAACCAAGGAATATTTTCCATGCAGCCTAAAGCAGAAACCCTTAAATGCAACTCTGTGCTTTTGCCCATGTTTTCCTTTCTTCCCAGCATGCATTTTCTCCTTATTTTCCTAGAAAAATTCCATAGCTATTTAAGACCCAAGTTCAGTTCCATCTACTAAGTCAAGTCCACTCTAATTTTCCTCACATTGCATTCCTACAACGCTTCATTCATTCATTTGTTATTAAAGTTCCTCCAGTTTATTGCTAAGTAATCTGGTATTTTGTCTGTCTACTCTAAAGCATGAGCCAGGCAGCAGAGCATGAAAAGGAAGAGTTACAGAGAGATCAAAACGTGTGGGCTTCAGGATCACACTAGACCTTGAATGAAGTTCAGATCTGCCATTTACTTGCTTACCTTGGATGTAAGCCTCAATTACCTTATCTGGAAAATTGGGATAATAAGAGAAGCTATATCATAAGGGGATGTTGGGAATAACTGTTACAATGTCTTAAGTGATTAGCACATTGCTTGATATATCATAAGCTACCGTCAGTAAATATCATCTAATATTGTTATTATTCTTAAAAATCAGGGATTATATGTTATTCATTCATATATCTACTATAATACAATGCCTGGTACATAGAAAGCACTCAGTAAATTTTAAATTAATAAATGAAGGGGTGAGTGGGTCATATTGTAAGAGTCAGATTGTTTTTATAATCCCAATAAATAAATCCCTAGATGCCTTTTTTAAGCCATTGAACTATGTGGATTGTCCATGTTATTCCAATAAGCTGAATATTTTACAAATGACTTTATTTTGCACTCTAGATGCTCAGCCTACTTCTGTGGACTTGGTAGATTTAGAGTTGAAGCAAGTATAGTTTTCCTGGTAATTTTTGAAGCCATAGAGTATAACACACAGAAAAAACAAACCACTTATAAGAATCTCAACCTCACGTCACTCAGTGTCTCTGAACTTCAAATATACCTTTGTGTCTAAAATGGAATGACTAGAAATCACACATGTCTCATGCTCTTCCTAAGGTCAGTGGATTGAACATATGATATACGCGAAAGTATTTTGCAAACTTGTAAGAAATATGCAAATACTCACGTCTGTGTGTTGGTTTGATTATTTATTTGTAGAAGCTTATTTCTTGGCACCACCTGAAAATTCCTATCCAACTTCACTAATATCCACATTCCTTCAAATATATTTAACAGATTGATTCAAGGCCACCAACAAAATCTGTTGCTGTTTGGTGCATAATAGAGCTTTGTGATTTCCTGTAGTAAAATCTGAGAGGGCAAATAAAATGCTTTCATTGATTGCAGTGTCAGTTTTAGATGCTGCAAGGGCTCTGAACAAGAGCCATCTTTTAACACAGTGCTGTGGATTTACTTTTTATGGTCCTGAGATCCAGTGGGTAAATAAGGCTTCTGCATTAACACTAACCTGAAGAGACAAACCTCTCAGGAGGACCATTCTCATCTTTACTCTTTTCCAGCACTGGGGCCATAAATTCTATCAGCCTGCAGAGAGGAAGCCTCCTAAAGATTACAGTGGCACAAAGGTGCTCTTTGAGTGAACCGACCTAATAAAAATTAAAGTTCAAAGTCGCTGGGTAATCTAAGACATTTCTTACACCTGTGCTGAGCCAGTCAGGCCCAATCAGCCAAATAGGCATCAGGATGGTAAGCTTGCAGGCGAAAGTAAATACCTCTAAGATTCACCTTGTCTCCCCCCAGGGTGTCAGCATTGCAGGATGCAAACGGTATTTCAAACAAAAGTGCCTTGGAAAGCACTACAGGTCTTTAAAAAACTGCTCTAAGTCTCCAGGCTAACATACAGATTGGTGGCATATTTATAGATCATTCAATAAAATATTAGGTGCAGATTAAAAATCACTATGGCAGCCAATCTGAACTAAGAATAATTGGCATCAATGAATCAGACAACAAGAAATCAGATGCTGGTTTCAAAAAAAAAAATAAGCTACAGCAAAAGCTCAGGCTCTCCCAGCCATAAGATTCAGGACGATGAGAACACTTTTCACAATGGAACAAGACAGAATGATTCCAAAAAGCAGGTAGGCGAAGTCCTCCATAGGTCTCTGGCTGGTGGGAGTAGCACAGTGTAGCTGGGAGCAGAGGACACACACTTGAGGCCCGTTACAGAGGGCCTTGATGTTCAGGCTAGAGAGTTTAGAGGCTACCCATTAGGTCCTTATGAGCCACAATGAGCTTTCACATGGGTGATGCAATGCACACAGAAACAACCAGATAAAATTAATGTGTCAGCACTCAATCTGGCAGGGGGACACTCTCCCTGCTTGGGACAAAGAAGAGGATATTCACCCCTCCTTTTTGGTCCCATCCCACACACTCAAATCACCAGGCAGAACATCTGTGGGTCTCAGAGGAAGAAGTCCCACTCTGAAAGAGACGGGATACAGAATCATTCTGAAAATATCCCTTCTTCCTCTTCCTGAGCCTCTAAATAAGAGTAATAAGGAGATTTATGTAATTGCCTGACGAATTCACAATCACATACGCACCTTTCCATGAGTTGTCAAACTTGTCTGAGTATCACATTACTGTGTGACTTTAATATTGTCTCTGGCATAACTCTGACAGTGTTAACACAGGCTAAAATAAGAGCAGAACTTTTCATTCTTTATGTCTTCTTTCTGCAAATATTTATTGAGCACTGTGCTAGGTGCAGCCAAGATCATAAGATAAAAAGCACTGCTCTGCACTCAATTTTCTCACCTTCTCAGTGGGGAAAGAGAAAAGTAAAACAAGTATTATACGTAGTGTGATGTTATTGGTGGGATACAAATCAATGAAACACTTTGCAGAACTAATCTACCAATAATTAATAAGTGCATGTCTTTGGACCCTGAAATCTCACTGTTTGGGATGTAGCCTGAAGACGTACATACTTGCAGATATTCACCAAGGTTTCTTCATTGCAATGTTGTAAAACCAAAAAGCTGCAAACAAGTGAAGTGTTCATCATTAGGAGCCTGGGTAATTATCAATGATATAAATTATAAAATATCCACAACATGGAATTATTAGAGAGCTGTTTAAAAAAATGAGGCAGGCCTGTATGTGTTAATAGAAGTATATCCAACATACAGTAAATAAAAAGCGAGATAAAAGAGCTTGCCAAAAACATGATCTTTTTGTGTGATTTTTTAACCCATGTATATATTTAGCTACATGGGCATCAGAAAATGCAAAATTTCTGTTTTATGGAATGAAACACCAGAAACTGTTAACAGTGATGATCTGAAGAGAGATGGAGATGTGTATATAAAAACTCCAAATAAACTTAATTATTTAAAAATACTGTGTGGCAAGCATCCACAGCTCTATATTGGATACCATGGAAACACAAGGAAAGGGTCCTGAATTCTAATGAAAAAGAAAGAGACAAAATCAGGAAAGCTATCCAAAAAAGGTAATAGTTGAAGAGAGAGCCAACATTAGACTTAGAGGAGCAGGCAGGAAGGCGCAAAGCTATTCTAGAAGTTGCATCTTTAGGGAGCTTGTGAACCTTCAGATCAAGTAGGTATATGTCACTCATAGCAAGGAGAAGGGCTTAATTCAAAACAATTTCTAAATCCCATAAATCATGAAAATATATGCTTTCAGCCACAGGTCACCGATGTTATGCAGCTTTAAAAAATACTATGTATCTCTGTCTAAGGAAATGCTGTCATGCATGGATCTAGAGGCAAAATCTCCATAGTTGCTAAAACTGCCACCATAGCTTCCCACTTTAAGTACTTTCGCTTCCACAAATAGGTTCCAAATGGATGATTTAATTCCCTCATTCTATTGAATGCTCAATTTTCCTCAAAACTCCACAACTTCCTAGAAATTTTCTCAGAACACTTAATGTTGAATTTAACCATACCCAAGTGCTTCAAATGTGTCAAAGGCTGCCCATCACATTATACTACGGGGATAGAAAAGCTTTTAATTATAACATAAAAAGAGCATATCTGCTTTTCAGAATCTTTCATTACTCGTTAAGGATTTTAAAAAGCATTTTGTTAAGGCCTGTTTTCTGACATTCTTTCTTGAGATGATTTATTTCCCAAAAGACAAAAAAATTTGGTCCTAGAGGCAAATACAGAGAACTGGATTTTTTTTTTTTTTTCTTTTCTTTTCTGATGGAATCCAAACTAATTTTCCAACCAGGTGAAAATCTGGTTCAGAGGCTTCCATAAAAACTTCTTTGCAGTTCTATTCAGTCAAGAAGAGAATAGTGGGAGGTATTAAAATTAGGAGGCACAATTAGTTCTAAGGTACAATTTTTTCTGTGATACAGTATTTCCATTTCAATTTTAATACTTTGAGTTGTACAGAATGAATGGGGTTTGATAAAGTGGTTAGCAAAATATTTCAACTCATCACAAACTAGTATCCTTGATGGAAAATGCTATAAACATTTTTATAAACTTACACTACAGATAAATGTGTTTGTTCCTTTATCAGATAATTATGTTCTGTTTTTCTCCTGCTAGTCTCTGGCATCCGTTGATATTCTATATTTACTGTTACGCTTTCAGTCAATTGACTTCATGGACTTATTGTCATAGACTTAGGCATCCATCTTAAAGTGGGTGTTTTTGAAGGGACGTATCTCATGGTAACTGATGGAAAAAAGCAGTCACAGATTTGTACCATTATGATGTCTTCCTTTTAACAACTGCCAAACATCTTATAAAATATAATTGCCTTCATGGATGACCTCAGCTCTCTGAAAGAACAAGACATTTTACCATACCATTCAACTAACCATATCAAAAATCACTTTTATTGAGTTATTGTTATCATTAATGATTAATCCCTTCCTGATAAGATTCTTTATGAAAATGAAATGGAATACACATGAAAGTATTTACATTAGATATTACAGAGCCTCTACATGAAATCTTTTATTAATTAAACAAATGTTTATTGAATGCTTGCTATGCACTGAGCAGTGTTCTAGGCACTGGAGATTTGGCAATGAGCCCGCACAGTTCCTGAATTCATAGTCCTCATAGTCCAGGGGAGAGGAAACGAGACAGCGAAGAGGCCATTATGACAGTGTGATGAGGGCTTTGATGGGGAAGACACTTGTGCTCTGGAAGCTCGTGGACAGGCTGTCCCCTCAGGGCATACTGCCAGTTAGTGCTTCCTGAAGGGTGGCATGTCCCTGCTGAAACTTGAAGGAGAAGTAATAAACAGCTAGGATGAAGGCAGAAGGAAGAATGAGAAAAGAGGGAAGAGAGTTCCAGTCAAAGAAAAGAGTGTATTCAAGGCCCAGACCTGGAAGAGCACATGGCACGTAATTCAGTGTAGGCTGAGCTTAGAATCCAAGAAGGGGAGGGGAGAGACAGGTGAGGAGGGAAGGAAGGGTGGGTCAGGAGATGGAAACAGAGAGCATGAAAGACTTTTGGATCCTGTTGAAGGGCTTAGAGCTTAGACCATATTCTGAGGGCAATGAGCAGTCACTGCTGGACTCTAGGCAGCCTTGTGACATGATCAGATCTCCTATTTGACAGAGACAGAAGTTCTCCTAGAGGCAAGGAGGCTAGAAAGGAGTCCACCACAGAAATCTTGACCAGAAAAATAGTGGTTTGGACTGTTGCAATGTCAGGGGGTGGAAAGAACCATGCATGTGTGTTGGGGGTGTGTGTGTCTAATATAATGGCCATCATTTTTTGTCCAAATCATCAGAGGGAAGATCTGGTCTATAAAACTCTGTCATTGCAACCATGGATACCACACAAAGGCAGTTTCTTACAAACAAAAGCCTTTTTGGTGAGTTCTTTAAAAGTCCATTTGACTGATTACTGCTGGTAAATGGAATCATTAGATTGCTTCAAAAGTGGATATTAAACATGCACATTGACTCTGAGGCTTCTCAGAAAATACTGGCTGGAGTTTGGGGTGCTACTTAGTTATACTATGATAAACAGGAGATGGAAGGGAGCAGTTGACATAATGTGTTTCCTGTGACCATTTTTCCATAAGCTATTCCCAAGATTTCAACCAATGGGAAGAGACTGACTTTACAAGCAGATGAGAAACAAAAGTCATAAAATGTGCTTGTCACTGATGCTGAGAAGCAAATTAGAGCATTAACCATGTATCTTAGATCTCCAAATGTAGCTGCTTTCAACAGTAGTGAGTCCTTACATATTATACTGCTTGAAGATGCAACTGTAAAACATTAGCAAAGCAGCTTCTACAACTTGAAGTTGTAGGTACAACTACCACAAGATCTACTGATCATGCAAAGGAGGGACTGAAGCACTCCAGTGCATGTAAAATAATAAATGTCAGTTAAGGCTTTGCATGGAGTTTAAGGACAAAATATATGACAAGTCTCATTTTTCTAAATTCTATTCATGGTGTATTCAGTAGAAAATAAAGTCAATTAGTAACAGAGAATAAAGAATTAGGCAAAATGCAGACATGCTGAGGCTCTGTCAACAGCAATCATCTGGAAGACATGGCAAATCAAATAAAGAGGTTTTTAGTTACAAAAAAAAAAAAAAGAATTAGGCACAATGGCTGTCATGCAAAGCCCGAAGAAGAAACTTATTGGACATAGACTCAGAAACCAAAGAAGTAATCATGATATGAGAAACCAGCAAACATGACTACTTCGCCTGGAACAGAGCCTGGAAAACAAGTGACAGAAAAGTTCTTGGTCTCAGTAGTGATTAAGGGGAAGTTAATCAATGTTACAGGTGCCAGTTGGTTTACCTAACTGATGCATAGCCTAGATCAGTGGTTTTCAAAGTAGGGTCCCAGAAAAGTTCTCAAAGTGCTCCAAAAATGCAAATCCTTTCTTCAGTTCATGAGCAAATGGCACACTCTTCTAAATACTTTTATTTTTACATATGACTAAGGATTGCTTACAAATAATCTACTATGCAACATAATTAGCAGTTAATAAAATGTGATATTCATAAACAACAGTTAAGCCACTAGTACTATTTAGTGGCTGGGGGCTACAAATTACATCACAAATTCAAACACCTGTTATATACAGGTACCTACAGGGAGCTAGAATTGCCACAATTTTAAAGTGAAACACTGTGCTTTCAATGTGCCAAAATATTTACCGAGTGCTTACCATGTGTCAGCCATAGTGCTAAGTGCTGGTGATACACGGACAAGCAAGAGTGATCTCTCCTTCGTGCAGTTTACTATCTACTGAGAGTACATCAGTGTTGTCTAAGTTGGTCATGATTTTAACTGATGTTATTCATAGTTTTAATTATAAGTACCTCTTAATCTTCTTTATTGTCAACTTATGTCATTGTATACTGATGTTGCATAGTGATGCAAATTTTAACAAACAGAGATTGGGCTTGTGATTTTTAAATAGTAGACTTTGATTCATGATCAAATATACATAAATCATTCATACTCCTAATTTTAAAACATATATTATGCACATAAACCCATCCATCCCCATCACATTCCACATGTAATGTGCTTGATAAAGTAAAATATGTTATTTTCACTAAGTACTTTTACCACTAGAAAGTGGGCAATGGGTGAAGGAGAGAGCCATACATGACTTTACTGCTCAATGTGACTCCAAATATTTGAGAGTCACTACTGTGGACAAGAAAAAAAAATGATCAGGTTCTGATCATGAATGTGTCATGCTTGGTCGTCCTGAATCATCAGTAAGATGGAGGACAGTGACTCTTAAATATATGAATATCATAATCCCCGGGGCCTCTTTTGAAATATCCACATTCAGGCACCTTACCATAACCTACCAAATCTGAATTGCTTGACAGAGGAACCTGGAAATATTTTTATTTAGCAAGCTACCCAGGTATTTCTCAAACATTAAATTTTGAGAACCACCAAAAGAAAAGTTCACCACGGATGGAGAAAATAGATGAGTCATGTTAATCCCTAATGGCCTCTGATAATACTGTTTTCCTCTCCAGCCTGTCATCTTCCCTCATAGATGATGACCTTTATGCTATAACATGAAACTTAGTCCTCTGGTTATGCTAAAATAGGACAGGGAGTGCTTGTCCCAGAGAACTAGTGCCATACCTCCCTTTTACAGTAATGTATTGACAAGCTAGTTTTATGGTCAGCCTCCTATAAATGGGCTGCAAAGAATTAACTGACGAAGGCTTGATTACATCTGAGAAATAGACACACTTTATTTAGTCAGCAAATATTATTGAGTGTCCTCTAAGTTAGTGCTTGCTAGGCACTGGATTTAAATTGTAAGCAAAATAAGACATGATCCTTGCTCTCAAGTGAGAAAGACAACCGTTGATCAAATATTCATAGGAATAAATGTATAAATACACACTAATAGATGTCCTAGCCATAAAAAGAATGCAGTTTAGGAGCACAATTCTTAGGGGCTGTATTAAAAAAGAATTTAATTGGACTGTGGGGTCAGAGAAGTCTTACCTAACTAAGTTTTCTTAAGCTGAAACCAGAGGAGTGAGTAGGAAGCAACTAGATAAAGGAGAGGAGCAGGGGAGAGTGAGCCAGGCAGAGGGAGTGCCCAGAACAAATGTCAGGAATAAAGCAGAGAAGGGGGCCTCTAGGGGACTGAAAGAAAATGAGACAGATCTATAAGACTGGGCCAGAACTCCTTAATGATATAAAATTAGCTACTTCATATCTATTGTTCAGATATAGTCTCTAAAAATACAGACCTATGGCTAAAGGTTTCTAAATGATCCTTTTCACAAGTCTTCATGTTTGTTGCCACCATTATCACCATCATCACCAACAATCATTAAGCATCTGCCAGGTACCCTGATAAGCGCCGTGTACAGTTTAGTGCATTTAACCTTCACAAAATCCATGAGGTCAGGGATATTGTTATCCCTATTTCATGTACAGGGCACATTGAAGTTAAGTTATTTGTTTACAGTCATACAGCTCAGCAGTAGAACTAAGATTTTAATAGGGCTGCTTTAAGTTCCAAGCCCATGCTTTTGATCATTATGCTACACTACATTGGTAGCATTTAGAAGAAAATCTTGGTCTATGTGGTGGCTGTGAAAATATGCCTTACACACCTTCAACTACAGGGAGCAGAAGTGACCAAGGGCCTCAGTCACTGCTCTCTGAAATCCATCACTGTGTTTGTGCAGTGAGGTCACCCCTTCCACTAACTGCTCCCAGCCCATGCCTGAGGGCCACCGGGATACTAGAGAAGGCTGATTCCTAAGAGACATGGGGCCCCTCTTACACCTGACTTTGGGTTGAGGACTTCTTTGTAGCCTTGCAAAACCTAGGACACTTCTATCCATTCTTTCCCTTAGTGTTGGACTTGCATCATGGTTTCTCTAATGAAACTTGGACATTTTATCCTGTTTTGGCATCTGTTTCTTGAGGAACCCAGACTTACACAGTATTCCATAAACATATATATATATACACATATATATATATAAAACCAAAAATGGTTGATAGAAAAGGAAAAGGTCTCAGGGCCTTTTATCACCCCAGTTGGTCCACTGTCTCAACAGGTTAAAGTATAGCACTGAGGTTATGGATTCTGATCCATTGATTTTCAATATATTCCATACTAGCAATCTCAGTCTCTCTGGGACAGTCTTAGTTTGTCCCTGCTGTTCTGTCCTAATAGCCCTCCCTTTTCCCTCTCAAGTTTTATCCAATGAAAGTGTGTCTGGGATTCACTTCAAAATAATACTAGGAATATGGGAGGAGTTGATGGGATATAAATGAGGCAGGATTGACCAATGGATCAATGGGTTCAAAGGAGTTTATTATGCTATTCCATTTCCTATGTGTAGGTTTTAAATACTGTATAATAAAAGAATATGGAGGAAAAGTTTTCTGATTTGGATGACACATTATACAACCACCCTACCCCTAACCCAGACCAGCTACTCATCTATTTCACTGATCACAATGGAGACTGGGGAGAAGGATACAAAACTTGCTGCAAACCCACTCCCATTCTTGGATACTCATGAGTTCAGAAGGTTTTTTTTTTTTTTAATTTTGTAAATTTTTTGTTTTTGTTGCAAGCGATGGAAGCCCCACTCACAAGGGCTTGTGCAAAAAATAGAATATTTTGATTGCATAATGGTAAAAAAAAACAAAAAACAATAGTAGGTGACTTTAGGCATGGCTGGATTCAGAGAATTAAGTTTTGTCATCAGGAATTGGTCTCACAGCCTCCTCTCTCAGCCCTGCTTTTTTTCTATGATGGTAGACTTTCCTTTTATGCTGGCAAGATTGATGTCACTCCAAGTTTATGCCTCTCATTTTTAGTACATATCTTTCCCAGTTGCTCTAAAAAGTCTTAGGATTAGACCTGATTGGACCAATTTATATCACATGACATCTGCAAGCCAGTCACAATTCCCAAGAGGATGGAATATGCTGATTGGTCAATCCTGAGCTGGCTGTGCCACTGTGTATATGGAAGATGGTTCCCACATAGACTAATAGATGCTGGGCAGGTAGATAGAACAGGTGTCTGCTACCTGTCTCTTCTGCCTAGGTATCAACTTCTTAATCATCATGTAAATGAGGAGTAGGACATACATTTTTGGGTGAAGCAACGTGACTTTAAAACTCAAAGACTCAGCCAATAAAAAAAATTTGCTTCTAGAATTATTCTTATTTCTTGAGCTTCATTATAAGAGATGCAATTGCACAAAATTTATATTGCTTCTACTCTTTCTCCTTCTTTATTAGCAAAGACCTTGTTTTGATTTACCTGTAGTTTTTTTTTTTTTCCTTCACTGCCTCTTTCACCCTCAATGTACCTGTATTTTTAAAAAATAAAATGAAATTAGATTTTCACCTCACTAATTAGGTATAATATATAGTTAATTGTGACAGCAAGAACAGAGTTAGGAACAAAATAAAGAGCAGGTTTTTCAATACATGTATTATTCTTTTTGCCTCTGAGAAGACATGCTTGAAACTTAATTTGAAATACTTCAGCACTGGTGAAACAAATTAATAATGGCTCAGACACAGAGGTGTTGCATATTATGCATGATCTTGAAATTATTAATGTAACACTGAGCCATTATTACCACATATTGCCATCACAGTAATTAACACATCTTATCTAATAGAATAAGCCCGTCAAATCAAACTAAGAAATAATTAAGTTACATAACTACACAGCTGAGGCAGAAAGATGCATGTCAAGTGAATTAAAAAATTGCAGCTCACCTAGATGGTTTTAAATAGCCAAGAAGAATGGTTTGTTATTTACTTCCTAGTTTGCTATTGATAAGTCACTTCACTGTACCATGCCTCAATTTCTAAGTACTCTGAGGAGATTAAAGTAATTACCAAATTCTAGTGTTCATAAAAATTACCTGGGAAGCCTCTGAAAACATCTATATTCCTCGTTCTCCCATGGAGATGCTATAGCCTAGAGTGGAGACCAGGAATCTGTATTTTTAATGCACTAGGTGAAATTGAGCAGGTGATTCATGACCCACATTTTGAGAAATTCTGAAGGACAGGTTTTCAAAAGTCCCTTCCAGACATAATAATTAATGATGAGATCATTGGCTTTTCTCGATATGGTAGTGAAGTTCTTGTCAAGAATTGGCATTTGCACTATGTATGAAATGCTCATGATCCCCATTATCTACTTATGGTCTGACCCGTCTCTTCCCTGAAGCTAGTGCAGAAAAAGTAAAAAGCAAATAAAGAGAAAAAAATAACCATTTTCAGCTTTTAAGAAATGTCACTCAGCTCTGAAATTATTCTAAACCATAATGCTGATGTCCCATCACAGGTAGCAAACAAGTAGTACTGAAGAAATCACAAATGTGAGGAACAATTTATAATTTTAATGAAACTAAGAAAACTCTATAATGTATTCTTCTTCCAAATGCCTTTTCCCTTTTTGCCCTCAGATTTCACAGAGGGGATTACTCATAGAGAATGCACACAGTGTTAAATATTAAGAGATTGCAATTGCAGGAACTTAAAGAAGCTACTGGTATCCTGAGATTCCCCAAAGATCTGAGAAAAGCTTTTGAGACTGTTACCAGGTTTTATTTATCAGATTGTGAGACTAAATCAATATTTAGTCCATTCTTACTGTCCTGGCTAATAGGTCATTGTGCCTGGCACCAAACAAACTATCAATATAAAGCAAATGCTGAAGAGGGGAGCTTTGGGTCAACTCCTTGCTAATATCAGAGAAATTAACAAACGTCAACTTATAATACTTATTAGTATATTTATACATTCATATATAAAATCACCAACATAAAATAATGTAGTAATTTTGAAAAATTCACAGTTATTACATGCACCTTTGGCACTCACGTCTTGATGATTTTCAGAGCCACTTTTAAGTCAAGCAACACAGTTGTCCAAAGCGCAGTATAGTCCCTGCCATTAGCCTTGTTTGACATATGTGTGTGTTTGGGTCAGTATACGATGAGGTCCCCAGAAATCTTATCTCAAGCCATGACATCATATTCTCGCCGCATTGACAGTAAAGCTGAAGAGTTCCCAATAAGAAGATAAAAGAAGGAACCCGAAACCAGGCTTGTGCAAGGACTTATAAGACTTCACAAAATGCATGTTGTTTACCCAGGCAAGCTCCAACATAATTTATCAAATGCACAACATAAACAGCATACTCATCACAGCGGAGCTAATTGAGCTAACCTTTAACGTGTTGGAATATTTTTAACACCTTAGGGAACCCAGGTGGAACTGGAAATAAAAACACCATTTTAACTTGTAATATCTAGGGATGTATAGGAGCACGCATGGGTGCATGGGTTTGGTAGCAGAGAGTAGATCTAACACCACTAGCTGTGTGAGTCTGTGCAAGTTATTTTCAATGCCTCAGGTTTTGTTTTAAGCTATAAAATGAAAATAAAATTGTACAAGTCAGAATCAAATAGAATATTTTATGTAAAACTTCTGGAACAGTAACTGGACACACAAAAAAAGCAAGTAAGAAATTTCAGTTACTATTACTATTTTATTATTCATTTATTCAGTCAAAAAATATCTATTCAGCATTTATGTACCAGGAACTATACTGTATCATAGTACTTCCCACACTTTAGTTCTCTGAATAGCACTTTAATTATTTTAGCCATTTTCTCGTGTAACTTTAAATACTAATTTCTTAAATTTTCCTTTAAATTATCTCACTTTTAAGCTTGAATCCTTAGTATAACTTCCCTCTAAAAACCAAATCTGTGAAATCACATTTTATATGCTAGTTTAATTTTTTTCTAATAAAATAAATACTGAACAATGCAAAATTTGTAAATGCTTATTTGTGAGTCATGCAAAACCATCAGTGGTAGGCATTTTGGGGAACATTCCAATAATGACTATAAAGACAGACTATCTGTCTTCAAAGAGCGTTTCTTTCTTTGCCAAGCAATCCTGCACTCACACAGGGCAGGCTTTGGCACTTGCTAAGAAGCACTTAGGGTCCAGCTGTCAGGCAGAGCCAATGAGCTGCATGGCCTGATGGAAAGGTGACCTCAGGGAAACAGTTCTGAATGTGAGCAGGACTCACAAAAGTGATGCGAGAGCTCAGGCTTTTTTTTTAATGAGTCTGAAAGTGGCAAAGTAATGCAATTACCTTACTCTAGCAGAGAGTATCTGCTGTGACACCCCAAGATCGCATTATGCATGCAGACCAGTATCTGCTGAGAATCTGTTACTCCTAATGAAATAAACCCATGCATTTCTTCGGCATCACCTAGCTGTCACACAGACGTTCCCTCATTGCATTGTAGGATAGTCTCACTGGCAACATACTGTGAAAAAGGTACCAGCCACATCAACAAAGTCTGTGGAAATATACATGTAAAATTCTCCTCTTAGTCTCTAGCTGCAAAGGGAAGGTAATAATAACAAAGGCTTAAGCAGGCAACTCAGGTCTATGCCTTTGATTCATTCCCCTTTCAAAAATAGAAAGAGATTTGCAAGAATGGCCACTGCAAGAAGCCTCCTTCTCCTTCAATCTCCTCCAACTAGGATGGAAAGGAAGCATTGCACAACCAGGAGAATGCATCACAGCTAGAGAACATTCATGCTTCCAGCCTCAGTGTGGTGGGAGGCTGAGTGGAGAGCACACTTCCCCTAGATTATTTCTTCACTCACTTAGCGAATATTTGTTGAGCATGATTATTTGCCAAGCATGGGAATAAACTCTGGGGAAATACAGATGAATAAAACTCCATCTCTGCCCTCCTGGATTTCACAGTGTAGTAGGAGCAACACGTAGGCAAAAATGTAATTGCAGATCCGGGTGGTGCGTGCTGTGATAGAAATACAACGCGCATGAGGGCAGGGGCAAGGCAGGGACTCCTCGACTCTGCTTTGGGAGATAAGTAGCCAGTCTAGGAAGGAATCAGAGAGAAGAGGGCACAAGCAGGGATTAGAAGGGATTTTCTTAGTAGAATAAGAAAGGAAAAAGTGAGCGTATACATTCCAAGAAGAAGAAACAGGGGCGGGGCAGTTAAACCGACACTAGAAATAACCTGGCACGTTCAACCCATGATTTCTTGTTTGTTTAGCTAAGAGGTGTAGCAGAGCCAGGTTACATGGCCACCCTAAAAAGCCTGGGCTTTCTCAAACTGATCAGTGGTTCTCAAATTTTACTGCGCCTACACTAGCATGCTGGTTCTCAGGACCCATTCCCAGAGATACCGAAGCACAGAAATCTGCATTTTAGCAAAAAGCCAGGGTGATTTCTGATAGCAGGTGGTAAAACCAGTGAAAATAACAGCACTATCCCTCAAAAAGCAGTTCATATTCAGTTGTTTCCGTTTTCTAGCGTCAGCTCAATGCCAAGGGGGTGACCTTAGAATTTTTCCTTCCCGGGGAATTCACTGCACTCCTTAATGTTCCTGTTTTAAAGACTTGGTTGCCAAAACTAAGTGAAACCAGAAAGGTATATGCTCTTATATACAAAAGATGCAAAAAATGAAAAAAAAAGAAAAAGAAAAAAAGCGGGTGGACGTGCTTTCATAAGTACACACCCTTAGACATATATGAGGCATGGAAAGAAAGCAACAGATTCACTTTGGTGGGTAACTTCTGCAAGGGTGCGTCTTAGCATGCTTGATAACTCCACAGCACCTGGGACGCAGAGGCTGTCTTCACCGAATTTGACTTTATCAGTTGACCTATAAGCTCTGTGTCCCTCTATAAAAAGTCCAGGCTGATGCTCAGGGCTGTTAGTGCTTAGAATTTAGGCATTTCTGGCCTCACCTAGTATATTGCTTGTTTACTAAGAATCAGTGGCTTTTGTCCCCAAACTGATTAAAGCCAATTTTGTACCTGTTGTTGTAATGGCCTAGTTTCCTTTAAAATTACACAAACTAGTAAAACATAAGAAAAAAAAAGTTATTTCTACGAAAACTCAATTAATTGCTTTGGGAAGACTCCATAAAGGAGTTTTTAAAAAAAAAGCCTCTGAAGAATTTACTTACCCCCCTATAAAGTTACAATAATTTAGAATGATCTTACACATGCACCTTGATGTTATATCAGTGGTTAAGGAATTAATATATGAATGTACATTTTAAATTAAAAATAGAATCTTAGGGTATAGTTTGTCTTTCGTGATTTCTTTAACTTTTTGAATAGTGGTTCCAGTAATCAGCCCTGACCTAGTTAAATACAGTAATTAAGGCATAGATTTTGCTATTTTAATATAGTAATTAGGACCCAGCTTCTCTATGTGCAACCTGTATGGCATTATACAGACAATTTAACCTTCTATCCCTAAGTTCTCTCATGTGCTAAATTTTGAAAAATAGTGCCTATCTCATAGAACTATTGTGAAAAATAAATATAGATGCTAATGTGTATAAAAAGCTTAGCGTGACACATGGAACTTAATATGTTATTTTGGTTTTTAGTATCATATCATTATATTTGAAATGACACTGCAGAGAACTTTTATTTTCTACTTTGTATACTTCTCCATTGTTTAAATTTTTACAACAGTATGTCCTTTGCACTTGGCAAAAATAAAGCTATTTATATTTTGGAAATAAGTGGGGGAAAAGAAAGGTCTCTTTAGCACAGATAAATAAAAGTGTTCTGAGTACATTAGGAAATTGTTTCAAAAGGAAAAACAGTAAGAAAATGTAACCAAGTTTCTATTTATACACAGGTGGATTTGCTCAGGGATGATTGTCCACAGTGGGATTTATTGAAAGAAAGGTTCAGGAGAGGGTGTTTAGGTGAGTCTAAAGCTCCACAGTCAATCAGGATTTTTGTGGCCTTCTAGGTCCTGAAGGGCAGAGGTGCCGAAGTCTTTCCATCACGCCATTTCATAGTGTGGAGATGCCGATGTCTTCAAAATACCTTTGAATATCAGAAACCCAGAAAAACAACCCAAAATGCAGAACCACTCATCTAATAAATGATAATAGTTGGCTCTTTTGATTAGTCACAAAGACCACCATGGTCTTTATAACACATCTATCGTGGAACACCTGTGCAGGTTCTCACAGATCTCCACTGAAGCTTCAGTAGGACAGAAGTCTGGGCAGGAAGGTGAGGATGAGGATGGAATACAGGCAAAAAGGGCGGCTTGGCCCCTTTCATCATCAGCACACCAATTTTCCTCAGCATGAAGTTTCCAAGGTTTAAACGTGCTGTCTATTTCTCATTGTGTGAGTACTTGTGCATGTGCATTAAGAACAGTTCAGTGGATAAGTAGAACAAAAAAAAGCTTTGTGTGTTCAAATAAAAGGATAAAGTCCTTATTTTTAAAAGAAGTGTAACTAAGGAAGAACATAGCCAGATTCCTTTTCTATGTAATCCTGATATCTTTCCATCCTGTAGTCAGTCATTCCTACCTCATCCCTGAAATCCTTATGTGCCTAACGTGATGAGTGCTGGGTGACAAACAGAGATCTGGGCACGGGGTACTCAGAGTCTGTGGTCCAGGCTTTAGCAACAGTCTTGTTACTGGGCTGCCTGACCAACCTCTCCTAAGCTACAGCAGAATGCACACTTGTGCAGCTCTTTATCGAGCATGTAGACTCCAAGAACAGCAAATGATACAGCCTAAAATCCCATTGTGCAAGAAATTTCCTTTGCCTAAGTTTTCATTATTCCCAAGACAGTTATGCTTTATCTCCATTTGCTGTGGCTCACATTCCTCCATGTTCCAAAGAATTTGTATCTCCCAGTTACACACACACATATACACATACACACACACACACACACACACACAGAGCACACAATGTACTTCTATTACCACTCAAATACTTTGGGCTCTGACTATATATTAATCTCCTGCATTGGTTAATAAACCTGCTAATTGTCAAATCTCTTTGGTTTCAAGTGAAATGAAGCTCAGGCAGAGGGATTATTAACATAATTTCATTCTTTCATGTGATTCTTATAAATGGGGGTTTAGCTACATAGTGCCTGATACTAGACTTTCTAAGGCAAATCCACTAGTTACCACTGTATGGTTTTTAAATTAAATAACCTTTTCAAGCCTGTTTCAGGTCTGTAAAATGCAGAAATAATAACGGCATTTACCTCAATGGGTTACTCTAATGATAGAAGAAGATAATACACACCAAATGCTAAATTCAGAGCCATTTCAATGTGAAAATAGTTGACAGTGTTTGGCATACTGTGAGCTTAATATATATTATTACTACTAGTACTATCATTATTGATACTGATAGTACTACTATGGCCACTGAGAGCAAAAATATTTTGGGAGGCTCTGAATATTCCAGATTGACTACTTACATAGATCAATTTTATCCCGTAAATTTTTAGCTCATCACTGTGAGGATGTCATAACCATAAAGAAGACAGACATCCATCACCCCCTGGTTTCCAAACAGAGGAGAGCAGTACTGTTTATAAAATCTAACTACATCTTGGATGCCATTAAATTAAAGTAAAAGCATCCATAAATCTGAATCAGTTGTCCTTGTTATCATAGTTTCAAAAAAAAAAAAAAACGTAGCTGCACTTTCTAAATTCTGATATACTCAATGATAATATGGCATTTTAGCATTTTCATGTCCTGGTCTAGGTGACAGTCTAAGGCTCACTCATAAAACAGGGCTCCAAGACCATCAAAGTAAAACTGTTCATCTATGGCTTAAGATGCTCCAAACAGGCTGTGTTTGGCAGATTTCTGTTGGCAAAATTTGAGATTTTATGACTGGTTGGTTATGTCTAGCAGCAGATGGATGCTATATGAATCTGACCCATTAATGCTAGTGTGCTTTTTTTTTTTTAGCATATTTGACATTTATGTTTTTTTGTTGTATACTGATCTCCCATCTCCTATCACAGCCACAAACAAAATCCCAAAATAGGCCCACTCACTTTCATCACCAATTCAAAATCCTATTTTGTCAACTCTTCTCCACATCTTAAAAATGCCCTAAATAGAGGCTATAACTATCCTGCCATGCCTTCTATAACTTTTCTCTTCACTCCTTTCATTTATCCAGCCTTCTACTATCACTGCCACTCTTCCTTCCGTACTTCTACTTTTCCACTTAAGGCGATCAATGGAAGTTTAGTTACTAAAAACTTCCTACAGACTTCTTAGAGAACACATATGTGACAGCTTTTCTTAAGAATCAAAACAAGTTTCTTTTGCCTTGTCACTTCTCCTTGCAGAGTGTTACCATTGTGTTTTTACAGTGAATTTCAGCACCATCCCAAATACCATGAGAAGTGCTAAGGAATGGCATGAGGAGGAACTTTTCACACCCTTTTCCGGTGCAAGTTCCTCTAGCACTTTGCCAACAATAGATTGTCTTACATTATACTTTGTGGTAGACATCTTTTCATTTGGAAACGAGAAAAAAATCAAGAAAGAGAATTTTCTTCTCTTCTTCTTCTTCTCTTTTTCTATATGCTAACTCTAAAAAATTAGACTGTAAGTGGTATTCAATTTTGAGACCACATCAATGCAGTGAACATACTGAACTTAAATACTTAACTATGTAAGTTAAATTCTTAATTTAATTTAATATAGACTTGACTTTCCTTCTACATGCAACTCTAGAACTTCTATATGGGAAGGGATTTTAGGGACAGCAATCTGATTAGAAGGGAGGGAGGGGACTATGCTGATGGGCATTATTGATGGGGCTAAGTACTTGTCGTGCAGCCTTTGGTCCAGCCACTGTCTACACAAAAGAGTGGCACGTGGAGACAGAATCTCCAGTTCCCATCCCTGTCAGGGGAGATACCAGGTCAAATATAGTTCCTTTTTCCTTGATTTGAGATGATTTGATATAGTCTAAACTCTTAGAGAGCAGACTACGTGTGTTTTTGTGAGCCATCTAGAAAAGTGCCTGGTACTTAGGGGGCCCTTTATAAATATTTGCTGAATGAGAGTCTCAGAGGAAATCTACAGCATGTGACTTTGATGATGTTCATAGAGAAAAGATTTTTAAATGCTTACAAATAGAAAAAGGGAGAGCAAAAAATCACAAATTAAGATTTGAAAGTTATTTCTTCTAGATCTTTTTTCTTCTCTAATATCTGTAATTTTCTAGATAAAAATGCAATTAACTGTGTATTACTCATATAGTTTTTAAAAGTTTATAATTTCATAAAACATCTTTCTCACTGACTCCATATACCTATACTTATATTTATATTTGTATTAATAGTTTTATCTATCTCTGTCTTTGGAGAACCACCTATTCTTTATGATGTAATAGATCATAAACTGCTTTCTTTCCGTGTCACTAAAAAAAATTCTACTACATAATTTTCAATGACTTCAGAGTACTTCTTAGAGTAGAGATTTCATTGTTAACCATTCCCATATTCTTGGATAATTAGGGTTCCAAGTGTAGTAATAGCATAATGAACATCTACCTGTATTTATATCTATAGATCTTTGCATGCATCTCTATGTTTTCAGCATACTTCCTAGAAGTAGAGCATCTGTGTCAAAAGCTGGGCAAATTTTAAAGGACAATAATAATCCTTTCCCTGATTGCTTACTATGTGCCAAGTGTTTACTAAGTAATAACTCACATAATCTTCTCAACATCCAATGAGTTAGATGCTACTTTATCTCCATTTTATAAGTGGGGAAACTGAGTCTCGAAGAGAGTGGTATCTCAAGAGCTTCAGGCAAATCTCAGAAGCAAAAATTGGTCTAGCCTGTCCACACCTAAACCAATGGATGGCAAAGAAGAAAGAATTACCATGATTGGCTGGAGCGGTAAATGTCAACCTTCAATGGATGTTGGGAAATCAATGACAATGCACTCTACAGTACTCTTTGAAAAAACCAAGACTACTTCAGTCTTGTAAGGAAGAGTGATCCTGGGCACCATGGACAATGTACTTTCCCACTTCTCAGAGCTGCCTAGTGGGGATGAGCATAGGGTGGAAACAGGAACAAAGATGCGAAGAAGGGAACCCTCGGTGCATTTCAGTTTGGGTAATTTTCAATTCTCACCAACCAATTAAGCATTAACCCCCCACAGCCACAGTCACATAAAATAGGAAGTAGAAAAAATAGAGCCAACTCAATGAGCTCTAAGTTTTGGAACTGCTTTGTATATTGGAGGAGTCCATCATAAATCAGACTATTTTATCATAACATCTAGGTTTTTTGTTTTTTTATTGATGCATGCTATTTTACATATTCATGAGTACACCTGATATTTTGCTGCATGCATAGAATGTGTAATGTACTCTTATACACTGTTGGTGGGAATGTAAATTAGTACAGCTACTGCGGAAAACAGTACGGAGATTTCTCAAAAAACTAAAAATAAAACTACCATATGATCCAACAATGCCACTACTGGATATTTATCCAAAGAAAAAGAAATCAGTTTGTCAAAGTGATACCTTCACCCCTATTTTTATTGTAGTGCTATTCACAATAACAAAGCTACGGCATCAACCTGAATGTCCATCAACAGAGTAATAGACAAAGAAAATATGGCATATATACACAATGGGATACTATTTGGCCATAAAAAAGAATGAAATCATGTCATTTGCAGCAACATGGATGGACTTGCAGATCATTTTGTTAAGTGAAACAAACCAGACATAGAAAGTCAAATTTCTCATGTTCTCACTCATATGTGGGAGGTAAAAAAGTTGATCTCATGGAGATACAGAGTAGAATAGTATCTAGTTTTAATCATTTAGACAATAAGTATGTTTTAAAAAAACAAAACTTGTATTTCTTCTGGCTTAAAACAAAACATACTTAGAAAGGAAGAAAAAAAATTCATAAAAGACCAAAAAAGATTTCACAAATTATGTTTTACATATACACAATGACACTATACAGAACTAAAAACAAACTGCACTGTACACAAATTTTCCTGCTCTCCTCTCTGCTCCCACCCATCTTTTGTGTCCATGCTCCCTGGTAAGTCCCAAGGAAATAAATTCCTTCAGATGACTGTGTCTCTACATCTCCCACTAATCACATCCCAAAATGGTCCACCTCTCATAGGATTGTCTCTTGAACTTAGGGCCAGCACTGGAGTTATTTAAGAAGTTCCTGCTTTGTGGATTGGCTAAGCAGATGCATAGCCTCCAGGTTATGCCTTGGAGGTCTATTCTGCCATCTGTATCCAAACCACCAGGGGATTGAGCACTAATATTTTGGCCCAAAACAGCAACAGAAGTTTGTCTGGTCTCAGGACTCTGTCATTAGGATTACAAATTGCTCTGGCTCATTTCCCAATCTTGCAAGGCTTGGACGACTCAAATATTACCAACCAATGAAGACTTCATTCAAAATATGCCAAGAATGTGTCGACTTCCATTGCATCTCCTGGGTTTTACCAGCAATTGGCTTGACCTTGAGCCACTATTATCTTTTCTGCCTGAAAAGAAGCGTGGAAGAAATATGAATGTCCTGAGTCTCTAGTCAAGAGGATGTTACCTTGAGTAGATGTCTTCCCTCCTGGAGTTGTAGGATATATTGATCAAAAGTTTCAAATTTGAGTATTATAGGAGTGCATAAAGGGCTTTGGGCAGTTTGGCAAAGAACTGCCCATTAAACACAGCAACAAAGGAGAAAGTATTGATTCCTTCTAACATTTCACCTCCTCTCACTACTAATTGGTTTGCTTCAGAGAAAAAGCTGTCTGAAACGTCTTGAGAATTGTGACAGTTCATTGGAGCAGAGAGACATGAGCATTAGGATCAGGTTAGCTTGTGCTAGATCCCAACCCCGCCATTTACGATCTGGGTGGCTTTGGCTACGTTACTGCCTCCGGCTCTCAGTCTTCTCTTCTCTGAGCAGAGACTATGAATCCTATCCCAAAGGCCTCATGTGAAGATTCAGGGAGACCCCATGTAAAAACTGATCAATGCTGAGTGGGCGCTCAATACAATTCTCTTTTCTGTTGTAAAAAACAAAAGAGAAGAGGGATAAGCTGTCAGACTTTGTCCTCTTTTGCTTTCACTGTTTTTTCTTTATCAAAAGTTTCTTTCTCCCACCCTACCCTACGTCAAAATTTGAGGACGGAAGCAGGTTTATCTATCTTTGAATCTGACTAGGTCTGTGCATTTAGTGGGCCTCAGTGTGATAGATAGATGATATCAACACCAAAATACAGATACATATCTCCGCAGACGGTAGGTCAGGGTAGGACAGACAGTCAGACCAGCACAGGATGGGATTCACCAAGGCTCCACATCCCCACCAACTGGAACTCGAGTTTCCTACTGAGGTAATGTCAGCCTGGAATATCTGGACGTCCTAGCAATTTAAGCAGCCCAGTCACAAAAATTAACACCTGCCCACCAGCTTCAGGCGGACTAAATTTTGCCCGGTTGAAATTAGAATCAGCCCACTGAGCCAACAAAAATAAAGCCAAGGGACAGCAAATTACCTCAGAATGAGCGTTTACCTGACTGGTTGGCGGTAGCCATTTTCAGTCCTATGTGTGAAGCTGTAACCATCCTGGGTGTGGAACCAGAATGTGGTATATTTTAAATGCATTGACGGGGGTGGGCTGCTATGACAGAAAGAAAAGGGTCAGTGTCCTGGGAAAGCAGAATAAGGGCAATTAAAATCTCAGAGAGCCTAACCTTCTCTTCTAGCTATTACTAAGGCTACCCTGGTTCCCCATCCAAGCCTGTGTCTTACATTATTTCCTTCAAACTAATAGGTACACAACAGCAAGCTTGTGAGATACAAAGAGCCTGTCTAAGAGCCCGAGCCAGGCAGACCATCTGTCAGCATGATTAATGTGCTGGTTAACATTCAGCTGTTCTTTCCTTAGCATGGCAAATGCACCCAACACATCACCTTTGCTCAGCACTGCACGGCTGGGCCAAGATCAGCAATGCACCTCGATCCTTAATGGCGCTCTAGGGCTCTTAATCTCCCTGCACCTCTTTCAGGCAACCTTCTTGGCTAGGAATTACAGCAAGAAGTTAGCAGCAGCAGTGGCAGTGGCGGCAACAGCAGTCGTGACAAGGGCCATTCCATGAACTCACCTTAACAGAAATAAGTTCCTAAAATGAAAAGGCTCTTTAATCCAAATCAATTGAGCATCCACATATTGAGTTCCTAGAGGCAGAATGCTCAACTACTGGTGAGAAGCATGGACTTTGAAGTCAGAGAAATGGGTTCAAATTCTGCCTCCATCATTTACAAACTATATAATTAATCTTTGGGAAATTATTCAACCTCTAGGTCTTAGCTGCTTCATTTGATACCTATTGACCATTAAATGAAATAATATATGCTGAGCACGTAGCACACAGATTGGCACATAGTAAGTACTTAATAAATGATATTATTCTAAAAGCTCTGGATGGATGCTGGGGGAATATAAAGAAACACAAGCTGCTGTCTCGGTCTTCAAGGAGTTTAGCGGAGGATGCTGAAGTAAAGACCTTTGACAATAGTAACGCAGCTGTGAGCAAGGCCAGTGCTCTGCTAGTGTTATAAAGACTGCACAATGGTACCTCAAGGAGAGGGGATTATTCCAGTGTGGGAGACCAAGCAGGTTTCTATGGAGGAGATCACACTTAACCTAGGATCTCAAAGATGGGTAGCATGTAAAGAGATGAGGATGAGAAGAAAGGACACCATGGAGGAGCAAAGGTGTGGGGAGCAATGATTGAGCAGCAGCAGGCAGGCCTGTGAGGCTGGCGTGTCGTTATGGCCAGAAAGGTGGGCTGCTGTCGTAGTAGAAACCTTGGGTATCCAACTAAGGAACTAGGGCTTTATTCTGTTAATAGTAGAAAGCCAATCATTTCAGGAAAAAGGAATTACTTATCCAGATGAGATCAGAGGGGATAATTTTTTTCTTTGGTCTGATATGTATTAAGAATAACTATGGAATTGAATGGGTTTGCCCACGACACAGCAAGGAAGTTCCCAGGAGGGAGAAACTGTGACCTCCATAAATAACAACTGGAGGGTCCAATCCTGTTGGAAAGGATTAGCATTGGGTAATTGCTTTAGAAAGGTTAGCAATGAACGAGATCCAGAGGGGCAGTGGAGTTAGCAGGTGAGATTCATTAATGCTGACAGTCATTCCTTAACCACCAGAAAATCCCAAGGTAGGTCCTCACAGCCCAAGTCAAGCCGAGAATTGAAGTAATGTGAGCCAATCAGGCCGGGGGGGGGGGGGGGGGGGCGGGTGGGAGTGGAGTCACTTGGTGCTTATAGATTTATATCTACCAAGGAGTTTGTAAAGCCTACTGCATGGTAAAGCCAGTCCCAGGAGCAACCACTGGCATAAAGTGAACTTACTCCACCCTGAGCACAGCTCCCCCAGTGGGAGTCAAGGCTGGGGAAGCAGAGAGAGGAGGACAGGACTGGCAGTGGTGGGCTGCTGGGGCATTGGGGGTGTGGAGGTGGTTCTGGTAAGTTCTCCTAGCACAGCAGCCAGGGTTGCAAAAGCACAAACTGCTATGACTTCCCCCTTCCCTGAAGTTTCTTCCCCAACCAAGTACACACTAGAGAATATTCAGAATGACATAGGAATGAAGCTGTTTCAGCCCTAAAAAGGCACAATACTTGGATCCACTTATAAATTCCTAGCAAGGGGGACTATAGCTACATAAGTAAGTCTCGGTGTAATCATTACCTGCTATTGATATAGGTAATGATAATGTCTATAATGATAATAGCAGATTTCTGGGGGTATCTGCTCAGCTCACAATAAACCCCATTGTGCCAAGAGCTACACCGCTACACTGACCATCTGTATTAGCTTTATAGGGCTGCCATAAAAAAAAAAAAAAAGCCACAGACTGGATGGCTTAAACAACAGAATTTATTTTTTCACAGTCTGGAGGCTAGAAATCTAAGATCAGTATGTCGGCAGGGCCGGTTTCTTCTGAAGTTTCTCCCCTTGGCTGACAGATGGAGTTCTTGTTCTGTCCTCATGTGGTCTTTCCACGGTGCATATGCATCCCTGGTTTCTCTCTGTGTGCCCAAATTTCCTCTTCCTTTAAGGACACCAGTGAAATAAGATTAGGACCCACCCTAATGGCTTCATTTTAACTTAATCACTTCTTTAATTGCCATATCTCCAAATACGGTCACATTCTGAATCATTGAGTGGTAGGGCTCCAGCATATGAATTTTGGAGGGTTATCATCCAGCCTGTAACACCACCTTTTCCAGTAGATCCTCCTACCAATATTGAGCCAAGTAACTCCTACCTTTACTCCAAGGTAGAGATTATCAGATTGAAGTGAACACTTTCCCCAAGGAAGAAATAACAGAATCTCTCTCTCCTGAGAATTTGTGATTGGGGTTAAGAGATGGTCTATCAGTCTGATTTCTTGCTTTAAGGAGCTCTAAATGTAGAGTTTCTCATATGACAGGTGACTCAGACAAGAGCAGGCAGCCAGGAGCGGCCCTAGTGTTCTGTGAGATCCACCTGTCATGGTTAAGGGAGGCAAGCAAAAAGTAGTGGTGATGTGGAGGATGATGATAATGATGTCAGTCAAGACAGGCACAGACTCTAGGGGGCCAAGTCAGGAGGATCGCTTGAGGACAGGAGTTCAAGACCAGCCTGAGCAAGAGTGAGATCCCTTCTCTACAAAAATTAGAAAAATCAGCCAGGTGTGGTGGTGCACACCTATAGTCCCAGCTACCCAGGAGGCTGAGGCAGGAGGATCACTTGAGCCCAGGAGTTTGAGGTTGCAGCAAGCTACGATGATACCACTACACTTGAGCGTGAGCTGACAGAGTGAGACCCTGTCTCAAAAAAAAAAAAAAAAAAAAAAAGGCACAGACATGGACTATGCAATGGTCCCTCCTTCCCTTCAGGACAAACAGAGCAATCACTTACCTTCCCTCTACTTGATGATGATGCCCTGGGACAAAAACATCTCAACATCTCTCAGCAGATCCTCCTAGCATTCTACCACCCTATTGGGCAAGACATTACTCTTCCTCATACCCAATCGTGGCTCCACTGCTTTCATTTAAGCTCCAGAGAATGTCTTCACTCAGAGAGAGAAAACTGCTTTATAATTTCAACATGAAAATAAATACATCATCCTTGAAGAGTAAGCCAAACTTTTCCCTTTTCCTCTCCAAACCGATCAATTCAAACTCCTTTAGTCTTTCCTCAAAAGAAGCAATTTTACATTCTGTTAAGCTCTAGGTGCTTCCCAGATTTTTCATGTCCCTTTTAAGGGCCACTGACTGCACCTGGACACCCCTATAATGAGGGCGAGACCAAAGCTGAGTGCAGGGCAAAGACGACCTAGAGCCGCTGCTGTGTCACATGCCCTTCATGTTGCATTTTGGGATCACGCTGCCCTTTCCTCTCCCCACGACAGAACCCACGCTAGCTAGTCACACTCAACCTACATTTAACTGTGACCCCCTGCTCTTTTTTTTGTTCTATCGAAACTAAGTGAATTTTTATCCTCACACGATTGGCTTGTTCCTTTTTTCTTTACTATAAAGGCATTTCATTTAGGTCTTTTATTTCCTTTCATTATTGAAATAGTTCTGTAGAGCCAGAAAATTTATTCCCAAAAAAGGGAGGGGCTTTGGATGATATAGCGTAGAGTGGTAAACTGGCAGGTACGGGCCAAATAGTGCTGCAGATGTTATTTTCTGGGACAGGATATTTTGAAGTGTGTTTAAGGCCATAATGCATTTGGGCCAGTTGACATGCATTCTCCAGATGCCACAGAACCAATCCCTACCTTTTGTCTTAAACTCTTTGTCCAGGCCGCTCATGGCATTTAAGTTTAAACTCCCAAATCCAACCAACCAGGAGACAGAAGGTGGAAGTGAGAAGGGAGAAGTGACTTCCCCAGGCCCCCAGAGCCACTTACCGGAGAGCCTGGAAACTTCTCACTTCCCACCCAGCCCAGTCCTTCCATTACCATGTGTACTAGCTCATTATAATGGGGGGGGAAGTTATTAAATAATAATAGTTTTAGATATTTCAGATGATATTTCTGAGGATGACCAAACAAGTACAGATCACTCTGAGATCATGAGCATGAAAAGCTCCACGACGTTTGAAATTCTGACAAGAGGCTGAACCTTTAGCCTCATTGCTCTTGCCACACAGAGACCAAGAGTTCTATTTCCATCTCCGAACAACCCCTCCCCACCTGGAGGTCCTAGAGAATCTTAAAAGTGCTATATCTGATTTTTAAGCAAATCTTAAAGGATATAGCAGAGATCTCATGAGCCTGTAAAATTATTCATCTTTTCTAACACTCTCTAGAGAAAGAATCACTTCCAGGGCTTAGGTAACTAACAGTCAGTTGAAGCTTAGAGAGCTTGCATCTGAAGTATTATAATTTCAATTGCATTTGCAGGAAAAAGAAAAAATGGGTTAACTAGAGAGAGCCAGCCCCAGCCACCCTGCTGTGCAGAGAAAGTTTGCTTGCCTTCTGAGGTCTGCTCTCCTTGACGTGTCTATCAAGATTGCTAATGACCTGCAAGCCACAAGACCTCTGATAGGAGGCACTAATGCTCTAATGATGCCAATTACATAACCGAATACTAAACAAAACAGGGGAGAGGAAAGACTGGATGAATGATCGATAGAGGTAATTAGATTTCCCCTCCACAATATAGAAATGATTTCCATATTCCACAATATCCTGCTGCTCATTCTATGGGCTGCATTTCTTTCCCACTGGTTATAACCAACCCAAAGGGGTCCAAATTAAAAGAGACAGAACAATGAAGAAAGAAGAGGCCGAGTAAGCTTTTTAATCATCCTGTATCACATTATAAAAAAATTATATTCTTCACATACATGTGTGGCATAATCTCTCATGTTATTTGAAAATATGTTATCCACCAGAGCAATTGCTTTTACTGAATACGTGAATCTCAGACTTAGAATTAGAAAAACAGGCTGTTTTACAGTTAAGTTATTCTTTCTTTGATACTGTATTTGAAGTCCAATAATAAGTATGCAGGAAGCTAAAAGTCATTTGGGCTAATTCTAACCAGAAAGAAAAACCAGTGGGTGAAGATTTATGAATTTGTTAACAGGTCCAGAAATAGCCTGGGGGGTAAGTGAAGCTGCAATCCACAAAAACAATCACTCTCAAAGTTCAATAGTTCTTCTACACCAAGAATAGAACCCAAAGCCATGGGTGAGGACCCTTTTTCACTCCCTGCCATAAAACCCTCCTTTGTTTTTGTCTTTCCTATTTCATTTTATCCAAAAATATTTCTTCCACACTTACTGTGACAGTATATACTCTTACTTTAAACTCACTTCTCTATCTTTCTTTTACTCTTTTTCTTCCTTTTCATTTTTTTCTTCCCTCTGAAGCCTACCCAGAGTACTTCAAAATCCATAAAGTCAGGCCGGGCGCGGTGGCTCACGCCTGTAATCCTAGCACTCTGGGAGGCCGAGGCGGGTGGATAGCTCGAGGTCAGGAGTTCGAGACCAGCCTGAGCAAGAGCGAGACCCCGTCTCTACTAAAAATAGAAAGACATTATATGGACAACTAAAAATCTATACAGAAAAAATTAGCCGGGCATGGTGGCGCATGCCTGTAGTCCCAGCTACTCGGGAGGCTGAGGCAGTAGGATCGCTTGAGCCCAGGAGTTTGAGGTTGCTGTGAGCTAAGCTGACGCCACGGCACTCACTCTAGCCTGGGCAACAAAGTGAGACTCTGTCTCAACAAAAAAAAAAAAAAAAAAAAAAAAAAAAAAAAATATCCATAAAGTTATCACAGTAATGCTATTAGGGCCCAAGACCCTTCCTTGACCATTGTGCTGTGCTAACTTGCCTATCTCTTCACTTTTTATAATGACTGCGTATGAACGTGCTTTGGGGTCAGAAAACCTGGGTTTGAAACTCTATTGCCTCTAGCTATCAGCTCTGGGACAAGTAACATAAACTCTCTGTCCTTGATCTTCTCATTTTTAAAATGGGATAATAATAAAACCTACTTCCTAGTGTTTGTGTAAAAATTAAATAGGAAATGTCCCCAGAGTATTTAGAAGAGTGACTGCCACAAAGTGTTCAATAAATGAAACTTATCATGATTATCAGAAACAATAATTAAATTAAATTAAAATTGAAAATGAAATAAAATAACGCTTTTGAACTTTCTTGTTTCCATCTTCATGAATCCTAGCAGTATCTAAAACTTCAAAAGCTATTATGTTGAAGATCCGAAGAGATAGGGTTTTTGATGGGCAAACTGCTGAGCACTCGGTTGCTAAGAGAAACATCAAGACACTTTTTTGTTCACAGGGTGATTCACAAAGTGATAATTTCCATGTTGTTAAAAATGGCAGAGCTTTACCAAAGATATCCTGTTCACTGTGTCAAGACCACATTGTGCAAGTGAATTTTTTAAGCAGAGATGGCTTCCTAATCCATTCTTAAGGCAAGAATTTTCCAGGCACCTACTGTGTATATAGAATTTTGCTAGAAACAAAAAAGACATAAGGAGCTTAGAGTTTTCCTGACGAGTCAGGACATACACACTTGTCTTTTCTAAGAATTCACCATCTCTCTTCCTACCTACTTACATAGCCTACAATTCTTCTTACCTCTGGTCCTATGCCCTTTCAGTTCAATCTCTACGCGGCTACTGATGTAATCATTTCTTTGCTTTAAAATCCTTCCCTTCGGCCGGGCACGGTGGCTCACGCCTGTAATCCTAGCACTCTGGGAGGCTGAGGCGGGAGAATCTCTCGAGGTCAGGAGTTCGAGACCAGCCTGAGCAAGAGCAAGACCCCCATCTCTACTAAAAAATAGAAAGAAATTATCTGGACAACTAAAAATATATAGAAAAAAATTAGCCAGGCATGGTGGCACATGCCTGTAATCCCAGCTACTCGGGAGGCTGAGGCAGAAGGATTGCTTAAGCCTAGGAGTTTGAGGTTGCTGTGAGCTAGGCTGATGCCACAGTACTCTAACCAGGGCAAAAAGAGCGAGACTTTGTCTCCAAAAAAAAAAAAAAAAAATCCTTCCCATTGCCTTCCGAAGAAATTCCACTTTCTATAGCATTGCATTCAAGGTCCTCCGCAATCTTTCTGACTCTATCTTCCTTGCTCATCTGCTCCCACCCTCCTCAACCTGTACTCCAGTCAAACACCTCACTATTTCCTGCGCATGGTTTGTCCTTACTCTGTACCTGCAAGGTACTCCACGTGGGTGTGTCTTTCTCTCCTTATCCTAGTAAACTTCTGCTTAGTGTTAAAGATAGGGTATTGATTAGTGTGAAATCCTTTGGGTGAATTATCCTGTCTGACCCAGCCACACTGAATATTAATTATGAGCTTATATGGCTATACCCTTCGCTAGAGTGTCAGGTCTTTACTAGCGGGACATATCTCCTTCATTGCATATCCCCTATTACCATGATTTCTATGATGGGATGGATGGTAAGTATTCATTGCACATTGAATGTATAAAGTCAATTATAACTTGCATATTACATATATATAATAAATTGTGTTGCAAAATGCCCTGTGGTTTACAAGATGCTTTTGCTACATTATCTCAGTGAAACAGTACAAAGCAATTTGTGCCCTATTAAACAGTACAACTGGTAAGCTCTTAAAAATAGATGTTCAAAATTAGCAGCAGCATTCAGGGTAGTTTGTAAGAATTTGGGAGAGGAGATACAGAGTGAGAACTTGAAGGGTGACAGTGAAGCAGACATGTTTTGCTGCTAGATACAAAATATCCAGATCTATTTTTGCAAACGAGCAACTGGCTATACAAGGAGCCCAAGAGATTTACTTCGCCACACTGTCTCAAATGTGTTTGTATTTTCTTTGATTCAGTGCTTTTCCATTTGAAAAGTGGAAAACTGTTCTGGTAATAATACAAGCATGTGCTCAGGTCATATCTGAGTAGGGCAAAATGATTCCATTAGAGTCATCCACACCACCAGGCTCGGCTAGTTTAGAAGCAAAGCAGTTATGTTGATCATGAAACAATCTGTAATGATTTCTCAGATAGCCAGCCACGAATGATTACTGACAAGTTTTTCTGGGATGTAATCCCTTCATTTCTCCATGTATGATAAAACTTAATTTTGTGCTGTCAATACCAGCACTATAGGTTTCTTCTTTTTTGTGTGTGTGAGACACATGAATACATGACATTGTATTATTTTGGTTAGAAATGAAATTCTCCCTATCTCCAAGGACACACAGAGCAAAGGCCATGTGAGGACACAGTAAGAAGGTAGCCATCTACAAGCCAAGGAGAGAGGCCAAGAGAAACTAATCCTGGTGGCATTTGATCTTGGACATCCAACCTCTGGAACTGTGAGAAAAAAAATGTATGTTATTTTTTTAAAAAAATGAAATTCTAATTTTGTATTATCCTTAGTTGTAAATATCCTCCCTCCCATTTAATTTCCTCTCCTCAAACCCTCTGCTCTTTCTACCATTCTAATCTTTATCATATGTATGTTTTCCAAAATGGTAGCCCGAGGGACCTGGCTGTAAAAAACAAAAGCAAAGCTTAACACGTTTCAATATTTGTGACACTGAAAACAAAATGGGAACCTTTTTTTTCAGTAGCGGATTCTAGTGAATCAGATAATCCAATGACATGTGAGTGTTCTGGTCCTAGACAATCAATTTGTTAAAATGAGGACATTCATATTTGATTACATGTTTTTCATTGTCACTCACCATAAAGATGCTGGTAAATCCTAACAGCATATTGTGGAGACCAAATTATGTAGTGCTTAGTACCAAGAGTGTGACTATCATCAAATTACATCACCCTCTAAACCTCTTACCTAAACAATAAAATGACAATAATAGTAATACCGATATCAGAGGCTTGTATGAGGATTACATGATCTAATTTATGTGAAAAGTTTAGCATACCAAATTTTCGCTATTATTTTTACCACCTTTGCCTATACTCATAAAACAAAACCAACTTTATTCATTCCAATATTAAAGAGAACTTCCCAATTCCTCCCACAATTAAGTACTTTCAAACAGGCACAATCTTGGATGGATAAAAATCCAAAAACTCTCCTCTGTTTGCTTTGTCCTCACTCATCCCCAGACCTCCTGCTGCCCTCTTGTCTCTGGTACTCTAGTGCCCCTGGTCTTCTGACTGATGTCAAGAGACATGAGCCCAGACCTCTTCTCCAGGCAGCCTTCTTGCTAAACCATAGCCAGAAATGGGATTCTCCTCCTCCTTTGTTCGCCTTTAGGGAAGCAAATAAAAGTCATTTGCTTCCCCCTCACATGCCTACCGCCTTCCAATGAACCAATACCTGACTCTAAAGGACAGAGCCTTGGCCTCAAAGGAAGCCAGTGGAGGTCCCAGAGTGGACTCACTCAGATACACATCTCTCTGTTTAAGATCTAAGTGTCCTACACCAAAATAAATAAATAAATAAATAAAAAATAAAAAAAATAATAAATAAATCCCATGTTCCTGGATTAGAAGATTTAATATTGTGAAAATAAAGTGTCTACACTATCCAAAGTAATCTATAAAATAAATTCAATCTCTAACAAAATACCAATGACATTCTTCACAGAAATAGAAAAACAATCCTAAAATTCATACAGAACATAAAAAACCCTAAGTAGCAAAATCAATCCTGAGCAAAAAGAACAAAGCTGGAGGCCGGGCGCGGTGGCTCACGCCTGTAATCCTAGCACTCTGGGAGGCCGAGGCGGGCGGATCACTGGAGCTCAGGAGTTCGAGACCAGCCTGAGCAAGAGCGAGACCCCATCTCTACTAAAAAATAGAAAGAAATTATCTGGCCAACTAAAAATATATATAGAAAAAAAAAATTAGCCGGGCATGGTGGCGCATGCCTGTAGTCCCAGCTACTCGGGAGGCTGAGGCAGCAGGATTGCTTAAGCCCAGGAGTTTGAGGTTGCTGTGAGCTAGGCTGACGCCACGGCACTCACTCTAGCCCGGGCAACAGAGCGAGACTCTGTCTCAAAAAAAAAAAAAAAAAAAGAAAAAAAAAAAAAGAACAAAGCTGGAGGCCTCACACTACCTGATTTCAAATTATACTACAAAGCTATAGTAATCAAAACAGTATGGTAATGGCGTAAAAACAAACAAATAGTCCAAAGGAACAAAATAGAGCACCCAGAAATAAATCCACACACAGCCAACTCATTTTTGACAAAGGCACCAAGAACATACATCAAGGAGAGGACAGTCTTTTTAATAAATGGTGCTAGGAAAACTGAATATCCATATACAGAAGAATGAAATTAGAGTCTCATCTTTTACCATATACAAGTATCAACTCAAAATGGATTAAAGACTTAAATGTAAAACCTGAAACTATGAAACTACTAAAAGAAAACTTTGAAGAAACATTACATAACATTGGTCTGTGTAAAAATTTTGGGGGGGTAAAACCTCAAAAGCACAGGCAACAAAAGCAAAAATAGACAAATGGAATCACATCAAGCTAAAAATCTTCCGCACAGCAAAGGGAACAATCAGCAAAGTAAAGAGACAACCCACAGAATAAGAGACAATATTTTCAAACTACCCATTTGACAAGGGATTAATAACCAGAATATATAAGGAACTCAAACAACATAATAATAAAAAAAAAAACCAATAATCCAATTTAAAAATGGGTAAAAGATCTGAATAGACATTTATTTCTCAACTGAAGAGATACAAATGGCCAACAGGTATATGAAAAAAAATGCTCAACATCACTAATCATCAGGGAAATGCAAATCAAAACCACAATGAGGTATCACCTCACCCCAGATTAAATGGCTATTATCCAAAAGACAAAAAATAACAAATGATGGCAATGATGTGGAGAATGGGGAGTGCTTGTACATTTTTGGTAGGAATGTAAAGTAGTATAGCCATTATGGAAACAGTGGAGAGGCTTCTCAAAAAACAAAAACTAGAACTACCATATGATCCAGCAATTCCACTGCTGGGTATATATCCAAAAGAAAGGAAATCATTATATCGAAAAGATAGCTGCACTCCCAGGTTTATTGCAGCACTATGCACAATAGCCAGAATATGGAATCAACCTAAGTGTCTATCAACAGAGGAATGGATAAATGTGGCATTTATACACATGGAATGTTATTCAGCCATAAAAAAGAATGAAATCCCATCATTTGCAGCAACACAGATGGAACTGGAGGCCATTAGGCTAAGTGAAATAAGTCAGGCACAGAAAAAAAAAACAAAAACACAACATGTTCTCACTTACATGTGGGAGCTAATAAAGTGGATATCATGATGATACAGAGTAGATTGGTGGTTACCAGAGGCTGGAAAAGGAATGGGGTAAGGGCTGAAAAGAATTTGGTTAATGGGTACAAAAATACAGTTAGAAGGAGTAAGTTCTAATATTTGATAGTGCAGTAGAGAAATTATGGTTAACAATAATTTATTGTATAGTTTAAAATAGCTAGAAGAGAAGAATTGCAATGTTCCCAACACAAAGAAAAGATAAACATTTGGGGTGATGGGTATCTCTATCACCCTGATTTTATCATTGCACATTGTTTACAGATGTCATATTACATGCACCCTAAAAATACGTACAACTATATATAGCAATTTTTAAAAAATAATAAATAGATCTCATTGTCCTAAAGCAGTGAAAGATCTGGGTAAAGAAATCTTTGCATTTAAAAAATAATGTACCTGCCATAAAGGCACCTGGATTTCTTACCTAGTCTCTAGTTCTTTTGGTTGGCACAGCCCTCAAAGGCATAATCAACAATATTACCCTCAAAGTACAGGGCGCTAGCTGACTTATTTCTGCATTTAAATGTCTGTCTGAGCACTTTCTTTCAGACAACACACACACACAAAAGTGATAAAACTAATGGTGGATGTAACTAAGTCTCCTTTCAAACCTAGAGGGCAGCTGGGACGGTTAGGCAGGTGGCAAAAGAAAACTGGAATCCAAATGCAATGCCCATTTATATTCACCACATTGAAACAGACCAAAACCATTTGAAAACAAAGAGGAATTCAGGTCTGCGTGGTCACCATCACCCATGGGCAGGAGGAAATTAAAACTCCTGTGAGGAAGATAGAAAATAGTATGTTTAAGATCAGTGGGACCTCTTCCTTCTCTGAAATTTTGTCAGACTATTTTTATGTAGGTTTATAAAGTGTTATTCTAATTGAGCAGCATTGTCAGCAAAGCAGAGGTGGATCCTTATTATGAACACCAAAGTGGCCTTGCTTCCCGTCTTGGTCCCTTTTGGGGAAGGGACTGAAAGAGGTTGAAGATTGTGTACCAGTACCAAGGGCTGTGTGTCAGCAGTCCATTGTCTGGGAACTCCAGGCCACCATCATACAACTCATTGACAGGTAAAAAGAAAAATATATTGCTCTATTTTACTTATTGATAGTATTCTATTTTATTTCTGGCCCCTTAAGAGAATTCTGTGTTAGCCTGCCCTATTTCTGAGACTTTGTTGTGTTGATCAGGATATTGGGTGAAAAAGAAAACCGAAAGAAACCTAGAGAGGCTAAATTTATCTGCATAATAAAGATTTGTATCTGAAAGGAGGAGGACAAGACAAAAGACTTAGAGCAGACTGGAGTTGGAGAGACACCCAAGTACAATGGGAACAGTTGTGAGGATGAGAGCCCTTTGGAGAGGTGAATGAGTGAAGAAGTAGTTTAAGATTATTTCTCAGTGGCATACTAAACAATTATCCTGTGTCTTCTTTGAGAGACTTATTAAATGTTTCCATATTTGGATGTTGAACTGGCATTGCTGGGGACCTTAAACATACTAACACAGTAGAAAACCACCTCCCAAAGTCCCAAAAGGTATCTTGAGGTTGCATTTGTAGGTACTGTACTAAGCACCTACCAACATTATCTCATTTCACTATCACAACAATTGTGTACTTACTTGTACCTAAGGCTGTGTGTCCAATAGCCATCATCGCCCCCTAAACTTCCTCCTGCCTGGCAGAGACAGCCTCTCACTATAAAGGCTGAAAATTGCTGCTACAGAAACTCAATTCCTAAGCTTTCCTTGCTTCTTGGATATGGTATGTAACATAATCCTGGCCAATGCAATCCAAAGAAAAGTAAGCTGGGGTAGAGTAAAGGCATCTTGAAAAGGATTTACTGTATATTAAAAGGAAACTCACCAAACTAAAATTCTTCATGTATGGTACATATCCAGATGTAACATCTGAACCTCGGCAGCCAACTTGAGACCATGAAGAGAGAGATGTCTGGCCTGGTACGGTAGTCAGTAGAAATAGAGAAAGCACTTGGGTCCTTGATTGCATCATTAAACCAACCCTGGACTGTCCTTGACTCCAGACTTCCTAGAGCTAATAAATCTCCTATTGCTTAAGCCTATTTCCATTGGATTTTTTTTCTTAGTTGCAGCCAAAAACATTCTTACGGATGTAGCACTTAAATCTAAGAGGGGAATACCCATGGTGGTATAGTTCTGCTCTTCATGCAGCAAGAAAAGTATTATTCAATTTTGTTATGAAGGAAAAAGAAGAAATCACTCAAAGGTAGTAAAAAGGCAGAGGTAGATTCAAAGGAAATATTGATCTGAAATTTCTAACTGCATTGTCCAGGCTGGCTTTTATAATCTCATTTCCATTCTTATTAAATTTAAAGCACCTCTTGTGTTTTGGAGATCTGAAACCATGTAAGTTACAGAAATCATGTTCTGAAGTTCAGGACATGAGCAAACTCATTTTAATCATTTTGATATTCCAATCAGCTGCCTTTCTCTGAATCTTGAATACATGGATGTGGAATCGATCATCCACAAATGTAGATCTCATTCTAGGTTAACCGTAAAAAAGGCAATTCATTTAGAATTCTTGGCTAGGTGCAAAAGGTGGGAAAGAAAAGAGAAAGTGAGGAGGAAGAATAACCATTGCAAAATGGGGAAATATTTCTTTCACCTATTTCTCTTGACCTTGAGTTCTCAAAACATTTGCTTCTAAAGGCTGTTCATTTCCCATTTCTGCGTAGTTTTGTTTTGTTTTTCTGCCAAGCAAGACAAATGCTCCAGAGGATGATGAATTCTCTAGCTGGTTTGTTACAGCAGTTTACAAGTCAGGTACTTAGAATGCAATGAAATTCTCCAAAGAATTGTTGCATTTTCTGGAGGATTTCTACAGCATACACATAGCTTTAAAGTTTGCATATTTTTATTATATCTATAAAACACTCTTACTTTTCTAATCCACTGGCCCTGGAGAACCTGAAAATAAGGAGGAGGCAATTGAACGTGAGTAACGTGCCTACCTCTGATGAGAAGCCATTTCTTACACCATCTCTCTGCTCCAGTGGTTTACGTAAATGTGTTCATTCATTCATTCATTCAGTGAGCAAATTTGTACTGAGCACTATAGCAGGTACCATTGCTGCCTCCCCAGATCTCCTGGGATCCCTTTCACCGTTTCTGGGTTCTTTCTACTTTGTTGTACTTCTGCCTCCAATTCCTGTACCTGCAACTGTTCATTAGAGAAGTTTCCAGGGGCTACGAAAGTTGTTTTGCACACAATAGCAGAGACCCTGAAGTACCTAGGAGTTTATGTCCCCATAAAAGTTTTCTACTGCTGCATAACAAAGTAGCACAAACTTAGTGGCTTAAATCAATGCGGATGTATTACCTTACAGTGCTATAGGTCAGAAGTCAGACGTGTTTCTCACTGGGTGTTGCCAGATAATAGTCCTTTCTGGAATTATAGGAGACAATCCATTTTCAGTTTCTAAAGGCCTCCGATGTTCCTTGGCTCATGGCTCACTGGCTCCATTTTCACAGTTAGCAGTGACACTTCTTTCTGACCCTTTATCTGTCATCATGTATCTCTCTGACCCCAGCTAGGAAAGACTCCCCACTTTTAAGAACCTGTGACTACACTGGGCCCCTTTGGATAACCCAGGATAATCTCCCTATCTAAAAGTCCATACCCCTAATGACATTTACAAAGTCTCCTTTGCCATGTAAAGTAATATATTCACAAGTTGCAGGGCTCAGGCCACTCTCTTGCCCAACACAGTCCCCCAAGGTGGCCCTTAGTCAATGACTGACAGTTACAGAAGTGTGCGAACCTACCCCTCCTGCCTCGGGTAGGGACTGCTCTGAAGAATAATTTACTCCCCACATTCTCCTGAAGGATCAAGTTGCCTCCACTGGGCTTAGCTTGAATCTCACCCTTGCTTGACTTCTTCTGCTTTCTTGTCTTGCTGTCCTCAATTCTTTACCAGTTTCTCCTGGGAGAAACTTCATTAATTGATTATTTGCACACAAATTCTTATCTTGGAGTTTGCTTCTAGAGAACTCTACTAAGACAAGAGCCTTACGTGTACCAGGCAGTACCTGTAAACCAATGGCGGCTGGTTAGGAGACTTATGTACTGCTACTATCACTACTACTACTAATACTAATAAAATGTTTACCACCTATTGAGCCTTTTCTATCCATCTGCCACTTTGATTAGCACTTTACTTGACTAACATCAGTTAATTTGCATGAATTTATATGACAGATACTGTTATTATCCTCCATTTACATATAAGCTCCACCAAGTCAAAGACCATGACTACGCCAGCAGTTTACTTAGTGCCTTCTATATAGTAAATGTTCAACAAATGGTAATTCAATAAGGGAATGAACATTATAGATAAAGCTGCTGAGGTCTGGAGAGGCTACGTTAGCCTATGCACATTGTAAAACCTGAAGCAGTGATTAGAACTCAGTTTTGCCAACTCCAAAGCCCAGGCTCTCACTGAACTATTTTGCCACCTAAATGCACTTGTTCAATCCAAAACGACATTGAAATGATTCTACATGGAAAGAATGAAGAAAGGTTTCATTTCCTCTCCCCAAATCCCTATCCTGAATTGAAAGTATTTAGAAAAGAATTCCTCCACAACTAACAGCTCTTAAGATTTTGATCAGGAACAAGCATATTTATTGTGAAATTCTAGGAATTGTTAATGGATATGCAAGATATGAGTTAGATAACATGATAATATAATAAGTGGAGAAAAATCTCTCCCATAAGAAAAAATTAAGTTCACGTGCATAATGCTCACATACATCCAGAGAATTAGGTATCTGGGAATGTGAGCACCATTAAACATCTCTATGTATCTCAGAAAAGATCTACCGTAAACGTCTAGTTAAAAAGCAAGCTGCACTGAATTGCAGAGTTATCAGCATATCTTTGGTGACTATCAATTGAAAGTAAGTCAATAGCTGTTTAAAAATTCATTAAAATCTATTTTGTGTTATTCTATCATTATTTTCACTTCAGTGTCAGCAAAAGCAAAATAAGAAATGACTTATTGGCACTCATTCAAAAAACACAGCAGTTTTAACCTAAGATGCACGGTTTATATTCTAGTTAAATTACTAGGTAATTTTCTAGAAAGCATTCAATATTATATGCAAAATATAATTGGCTTCTTGTTTAATTACATTAAAAACTGACTAATGAAATGGATATTTTGTTTTATTAAACTATGCTTTTGTTGTTAGTTCATCATTGAAATTGGCATGGGCCTAGGGGAATTGGATCCAGATGCAGTCTACTAAGTAGGTTACCATCTATCTTGTTTAATATGAATGTTTTGAAAGTCTCTATAGATGGATCAAGTTTCCATAAAAATTATAAGATATTTCAAAATAAAACTTCAGCAGTGGATGGGGTCAGAGACAATAATGACATAAGAATAAAGCTCCAGTGCATCTTTATAAAAGCAAACCTTGATAAATAAGGACTTAAATTTCTAGAAAAGTCATAATATAGAAAACATAGAAACAATGAACATGGACTATTAATTGATTAGGGAAATGGCACATAGCAGTTCCCTGTATGGTTCCTTAAACATTCACAACAAGAACAAATTAGGGGAGCAGCTAACTGCAGAAGTTTGAGGATTTCCATATTATAGTAAAAGTATTAAAAGCTTAAAAGAGTTAGGATAAGACTGTAAAACTAGACAAGCCGAAAAGAGCCAAAAACCATCAAAGAGAGAAAAACCTCAGAGAGAAGAGAGTGCAATAGAAGTGAAAAAGGAACATGAGTGATCAGTCAGACAGTGGCAGTAGGAGAAAGAAAGTAGGATTTGGACGCTATGAAAGCAGGAGGAAGTAACAAAGTTTCTAATGAGTTAACTAACAGTGTGCACAGGACTTGGCCTTCAATGTCACCAAGCCTCTGTACCAAAAGGCAAAGGAATTTTATGCCTTGAGCTTCTCAGTGTGAGGGCAACCTGGGTCCTTGGCCATGGCTGAACAATGGCCTTTCCTGGGCAGCCCAGGCCTCTCCTAAAATACGTGCAACCCAAGAGCTCACCACTCTCTGCAGATCCTGAGTCCACAGAGTGTAAATGCTGGGCAAAGATCACGGTTGCTCCTGAGAGGTGGGAAACTGAAAATTCTCTATTGATTCTGGTTCTTTTTCTCTAACTCTCAACCTCTTCTTTGACTCGGCTCTTTCCATTAATAAACCACTTTGTTCTTTTGATTTTGCCTCTTTTCTCTGTACTGATAGCTTTCAAATTCTCAGCTTCACACTGAATCTCCAAACCTATATCTAAACTTACAGGAGGGATCTTAGCTCAAACACAGTACAATCAAAAAATCAAACTTTCTTTTTTCCACCGAAAACAGTACTTCTGGGGCTCATCTCTAACTACTTCTTCCACTTCACCCATGCACCCAGATCATATCTTTCACTGTAAATCTTAATGGCCACTGTCTTTGATCCAAGAATATGGTATCCAGCAAAATTATTATTCATATATGATGGAGAGAGAAAGACTTTCCCAGTCAAACTAAAGCTGAGAGAATTCACCATTACTAGACCTGTTTATAGAAATGTTATAGGGAGTTCTCCAATCTGAAAGAAAAAAAACACTAACATGCAAAAGAAAACTTCCAAAGGTATAAAACCCACTGGTAAAATTAAGTACATGGACAAACATAGAATAATCTAATACTGTACTTGTGTTGTGCAATTCACTCATAAGTCTAGTCTGAAGCCCAAAAGATAAATTTATCAAAAGTGATAACTCAGCAATCCCATTACTGAGTATCTACCCAAAGGAAAAGAAATCAATATATAAAATTGATACCTGCACTCATGATTTATCACAGCATTATTCACAACAGCAAAGATATGGAATCACCTGTGCCCAGCAACAGAGGACCTGATAAAGAAAATGTGGTATATATACACATGGAATACTATTCAACCATAAAAAGAAAGAAATCGTATCTTTGGCAGCAATATGGATGGAACTGGAGGTCATTAGCTTAAGCGAAACAACTCAGACACAAAAGGCAAATACCTCATATTCTCATGTATAAGTAAGTGGAGCTAAATAATGTGTACACATGGAAGCAGAGTGTGGAATGATAGAAAATGGAGACTCAGAAGTATGAGGAGTGGGAGGAATAATGGGTGGTCACTTGGTGGGTACTATGTGCATTGCTCCAGTGATGGATGCATTGAAGGTTCTAACTTCACCACAATTCAATATATCAATGTAGCAAAATTGCACTTGTACCTCATGAATATACACAACTAAAACGAAATTAAAAAAAAAATAGCTGCAGCAACCTGTTAAGAGATAGGTAATATATAAATATGTAAAATGAGACAACAAAATCAAAATGTGGGGAGGATGGAGTTAAAGTTAGAATTTTTTGTGTGTTTTTGCCTTTGTTTCTGTTATTTTATTTGTGATCTAAGATAAGTTGTCCTTTCTTTCAAATAACTTGTTATAGCTATAAGATGTTTTCTGTAAGCCTCATGGTAACCACAGTACAAAAATCTATAATAGATTCACTAAAAATAAAAAGCAATGAATTAAAACATACTACCAGAGATTATCTCTTAACCACAAAGTAAGAAAGGAAGAGAGAAGTCTAAAGAACACCAGAAAAAAAAAGCCAACAAAATGGCAATAGTACATCCATACTTATCAATAACATTGAATGTAAATGGTCTCAATTCTCCAATTAAAAAGAATAGAGTGGCTGAATGGATAAAGAAACAAGAAGCATTTATATGCTGCCTTCATAAAACTTACTTCACTTATAAAGACACTTAGATGGAAAGTGAAGAGGTGGAAAAAAATATTCCATGCAGCTGGAAATAAAAAATGAGCAGGAAAAGCTATACTTATATCTGATAAAATAGACTACAAATTAAAGATTGTAAAAAAGACAAAGAGGGTCACTATATAATAATAAAGGGGTGAATTCAGCAAAAGGCTATAACAATTATGAATATCTATGAACCCAACACCAGAGCTCCCAAATATATAAAGCAAGTATATAATAGACCTAAAGGGAGAGATAGACTACAATACACTAATAGGAGACTTTAATGCCCCACGCTCATTTATAGACAGATCATCCACACAGAAACAGTAGAGTTAAACCACATACTAAATCAAATAGGCCTAACAGACATATACAGAATATTTCACTCGACTGCTACAGAATACACATTCTTTTCATCACCATATGGAACATTTTCTAGAATAGACCAAATCTTAGGACATAAAACCAGTCTGTACAAATTTTAAAAATACAGAAATCATATCAAGTATCTCTTCTGACCACAATGGAATAAAACTAGAAATTAACAAAAAGAGGAACTACAAAAAATACACAAACACATGGAAATTGAGCAACATGCTCCTGAATGACCAATGGGTCAATGAAGAAACTAAGAAGGAAATTAAAAAATTTCTTGAAACAAATGAAGATGGAAATATAACATACCAAAATCTATGGGCTATAGTAAAAGCTAAGAGGGAAATTTATAGCAATTAATGCCTATATCAAAAAAGTAGAAAGATTTCAAATAAGCAGCTTACTTATGTATCTCAAAGAACCAGAAAAGCAAGCACAAACCAAACCCAAAATTAGTAGAAGAAAAGACATAATAAAGATCAAAGCAAAAATAAATGAAATTGAGACTAAAAAATACACAGAAGACCAATGAAACAAAAAGTTGATTTTTTGAAAAGACAAAATCAACAAACTTTTTAGTCAGATTAAGTACAAAACCTATCTAACAGGCACAATGAACACTATTTAGCTGATGGGAGCACTTGTAGCCCTGACTACAGCATTATAAAAGCTATCCATGTAACAAAAACATTTGTATTCCCTCAATATTTTGAAATAAAAAAATTAATAAAAGAAAAAACAGAGAAGACTCGAATGAATAAAATCAGAAATGAAAAAAGAGACAAAAAACCTGAGACCTCAGAACTACAAAGCATCACTAGAGACTATTATGAATAATTATACACCAAAAAATTGGAAAACTTTGAAGAAATGGATAAATTTCTGGACACATACGATCTACCAAAATTGAACCATGAAGAAATAGAAAACCTCAACAAACCAATAAAGAGTAATGAGATTGAAGCTGTAATAAAAAAAAAAATCTCCCACCAAAGAAAAGCCCAGGACCTGATGGATTCACTGCTTGATTCTATAAAACAGCAGTTCCCCAACCTTTTTGACACCAGGGAACATTTTCATTGAAGACAATTTTTCCACGGATGGGGGGTGGGGAGAGAGGGAGCTTAGGTGGTGATGCGAGTAATGGAGAGCAGCTGTAAATAGAGATGAAGCTTCACTTGCTCACCCGCTGCTCACCTCCTGCTGTGTGGCTGACCAGTTCCTAAGTTTCATGGAAGACATTTTTTCCATGGATGGGGGATAGGGGTGGCAGAGCACTGCAGCCCCATCTCTAATAGGTACCGGTCCGCTGCCCAGGGTTGGGGACTGCAGCTATAAAACATTTAAAGAAGAACTAATACCAATCCTACTCACCTTCTTTTAAAAAATTCTAAGACGAGGGACTACTTACAAACTCATTCTACAAGGTTAGCATTACCCTGATACCAAAACCAGAAAAAGACACAACAAAAAAAGAAAACTACAGGCTAATATCACTGATGACCATAGATGCAAAAATCCTCAACAAAATTCTAGCAAACAAAATTCAGTAACACATTAAAAAGATCATTCACCATGATCAAGTGGGATTCATCCCAAGAATGCAAGGATGCTTCAACATATGCAACAGATAAATGTGATACATCACATTAACAGAATCAAGAACAAAACCCATGTGATTATTTCAATAGATGTTGAAAAAGCATTTGACAAAAGACAACATCCCTTTATGATAAAAAACCCTCACCAAAATGGGTACAAAAGGAACATACCTCAAAAGAAGTAAGGCCATTTATGACAAACCCACAACTAATATTATATTGAACTGGGAAAAATTGAAGGCCTTTGCTCCAAAGACTAGAACAAGTCAAGGACGCCAATTTCAATGCTATTGATTAACATAATACTGGAAGTCTTGGCCAGAGCAATTAGGCAAGAGAAAGAAATAAAAGACATCCAAAATTGGAAAGGAGGAAGTGAAAATAGCCTTGTTTGCAGGCATGTGCTTATACCTAGAAAAACCTGAAAACTCCAATAAAAAATAGTTAGAACTGATGATATATGAATTCAGTAAAGTTGTAAGATACAAAATCAACATACAAAAATTAGTAGCGTTTACATACACCAATAGTGAATAATCTGAAAAAGAAATCAAGAAAGCAAACCCATTTACAATAGCTACAAAATATATAAAATACCTAAGAATCAATCTAATCAAAGAAGTAAAAAAATCTATACAAGGAAAACTATAAAACTCTGACAAAAGAAATAGAAGAGAACATAAAAAATTGAAAGATATTCCATGCTCATGGATTAGAAGAACTTATATTGTTAAAAAGACAATACTATACAAAACAGCTTACAGACTCAATGCGATCAAAATACCAATGCCATTCCTCACAGAAATAGAAAACAAATATTAAAATTTATATAGAACCACAAAAGACCCCAAATAGTCAAAGCAACCCTGAGCAAAAAGAATAAAGCTAGAGACAACACACTACCAAACTTCAAAATTTACTACCAAGATACAATAAGTAAAACAGCATGGTATTGGCATAAAAACAGACACACAGACCAATAGAGAACCCAGATATAAATCCACATATTTACAGCCAACTCATTTTCAACAAAGGTGCCAAGAAGATACAGTGGGGAAATGGTCTTTTTAATAAATAGTCCTGGGGAAACTGGATAACTAAATGCAGAAGAGCAAAACAAGACCCTTAACTCTTACCAGATACAGAAATCAAATAAAAGTGGATTAAAGACTTAAACCTAAGACCTGAAACTATGAGACATTGGGGAAACACTCCAGGACGTTGATCTGGGTAAAGATTTTTTGTATAAGACCTCAAAAGCACAGGTAACCAAAGAGAAAATAGACAAATGGGATTATATCAAGCTAAAAAGCTTCTGCACAGCAAAGGAAACAATCAACAACGTGAAAAGACAATGCACAGAATAACAGATACTATTTTCAAACTACCCATCTGACAAGGGATTAGTAACCAGAATATATAAGGAACTCAAATAGATTAATAGCAAAAAGAGTAAATAATCTGATTTTAAAATGAGCAAAACATCTGAACAGACATTTCCCAAAAGAAGACATACAAATTGCCAACAAGTATATGAAAAAAGCTCAATATCACTAATCAGTAGAGAAATGCAAATCAAAACCACAATGCAATATCATCTCACCCCAGTTAAAATGGATTATATCAAAAAGACAGCAATAACAGCTGCTGGCAAGAACGTGGAGAAAGGGGAACCCTTGTACACTGTTGATAAAAATGTAAATGAGTACAGTCACTATAGAGACCAGTATGGAAGTTCCTCAGTAACTAAAAATAAGCCAACTGTGTGATACACACCTGTAGTCCCAGTCGTTTGGGAGGCTGAGTAGATTCGTGTGTGGTACCAGAGACCAGGAATGGAAGGTGAAGGCAGGAATAAAGGGGAGAAAAAGGGTATAAATATGTTTATTACCACTGATCTGTACACTTAAAAATAGTAAAGATAGTAAGTTATATATGCATATTTTACCTCAATAAAAAATAAATTTAATTTTTTTTAAAGTTTCCACTTGTATTTTCTTTTCATTTTATTTACTTTTGATAGTGCTCTTAATTTTACGAGATTAAATACATTTCCAAAAATAAAAGTTTAATTTACAATATTTTAGTTACTGGAAGTTGGAATCAGCATTAAAGACACATTAATGTGTAACCATAATCTAGTAGCCAATTAGGTCTATTAAAGGGGTTGCCTCTATCTTATCTGATTCTCATTGAAATAGCTCTCCTTTACTTGTTTTTAAAAAAAATAAAGAAGTAAATAGACAGATCTTGTATTACTACCTTCAAGTTAGAGATAAAGAAACCGAAGCCCAGGGAGGCTAAGCGGCTTTTTCCTTTGCTAAGATCCTTGGCTCAAGAACATAAAGGAGAGAAAGAAAGTACAGACAGGAAATCAGGAGAGAGACTGTGTGTGGCAGTGACCTCTCCACAGGTAACTCTCTGCTACCAGATGGTGTTTCTTAGGCAGACAAAGGAAGGGCAATCTAAGACAAGTGACAAGCTATCTCTACAGACACAAAAAAACATATTAATGACAGGTGCATCACTGTTTTAAATCTCAGTCCTCTTAATTCCTTAGAAGACAGGCATTTGAGCTGATCCCTGCAATTAACTCTCACGGGATGTTGGAACATTAACTATCCCAGGGTGGAATGCAGTAGGCTGCAGGTTCCGGGCACATTCAAGCTCCCAGAGGAAGCTGGAGGAAGGAATGAGCAATAAATGATAATTTTCTTCCACAGCACCCTGATTTACTATCAGTGTTAATTTTTTAAAGGCACCAGAGTAATGCCATGCAGAAAGAAAAAAGTACATCAATAAAATGTCTTTTTAAGGATTCCACTGCTGAGCCTCCCGCATAACCAGAATGCTGTCTTAAAGACCTAATGTGCCTTACTTATAAATGGAGCTAACAGAACAGAAACCAATTCTCTGAATTATTGACTGCCTAAAAAACATTCCTCTTTTCCTTACCTGGATTCAAGGATAGGTACCAAACATGTCCATATCTGAAGTACATGACATACCCATAAATAACCAGGGTCTACCAACCATGTGGTGACCCATCAGAGAAGGATGCCATTGGAGAGGGCACTGCTGCAAGCTGGGGCTGTCATAACCTGCACTTGCCCAGTGCTCTGCAGGCTGTCAAGCAATTTTCCTACATCTAGTCCAACAGGAATTCAATGACAACCTGGAGAGGTAATTATTGCTGTTATTATCCTCCCTACTTGCAAATTTGTAAACTGGGTTTCACGAATTTAAGCAACTTGTCCAAGGTCTTACAACTAGAACTTGGCACAATCAGAATTTAAAATACTCTTTTCCATCTCCAGGTTTAGATTCTTCATCCAGAGCAGCTTTTGTAAAGGTCTGATTCCAGGAGCATTTGCAAAGGAGCACTAGAGATGGCTCCTAAAAATGTAAATCCTGAAGGGCCACCCCAAACCTAGGGAGCCAGAATCTGTAGGGTGAGGGACTATTTATCTGCGTAAGTCCTTGGGGTATTTTATGCACACGAAAGTTTAAGAATTCATGTTCTAGATATTCATTTGGTGCTTTATAGTTTGTAAATTATTATAAAGATTTTTGTTTCAGTAGTATCAAAGACTATAACCTTGTATTACAGCATAACCTTGAAGGTAGATCTTGTGATTAAAAGCACAGAATCTGAATCCAGACTTCATGGATTGGAATCCTGGCTCTGTCACTTGCGAGCTGTTAACCTTGGGTCATATTACTTCATCTCTCTGTTGCCTTAGTTTTCTCATCTGCAGAATGGAATAGTGGTGGCTGTGAGAATGCATCTATAGACTTCCAACTACAGGCAGCATAACTGATCGATTGGCCAAGGGCCCTGGCTGCTGTGCTCTGAAGTCCATAGCAGCATTTGCACCAGTGCTTTCCCCACATGGGTTTTTCCCCTCCAGTGACAGAAAGCAGAAAGAGTATTAAAGCAGGCCTGTGTCTGGAAGACCTGAGTCTTCCTTAATGGCCAATTTTCACTCAAGGATCCCCTGACCATTTTGCTAACCTTCCTCAGACTGATGGCAACCTAGCATGCTTCCACCTAACCTTCCTCGCCTCTCTCTTTCACTTCAGGTGAAACTTGCGTCATGACATGACAGACCTCCCCCAACAATCTCTCCCAGTTCCTCTCCATTTTCACTATTAGTCATTTCCCGTATCTAACTGCTTGCATGTTTAACCTTATCCTGGGATTTTTTTCTGAAATGACCTAAATTAATATATAAGGAATAAGTAAATTATAAAATGCATTCAGAATCATACCTGGTACATACGAAGTGCTCAATAAGTATTTGACATATTATCATCATTGCTCTTACTATTGCTATTACTACAGCCATTACTACAATTGTCATACAAGATAAATTTTTTCCTCATCAGTCATGCTAAGTAACTTACCATAATATCATTGATCCAATTCTAGGTAACTCAATATATAAAAAAAGAATTTGAAGATATCCTCAAAATTAAGAATAGAGACAGAGGCATAATTCCTCCTGGCAAAACTATTTTAGAGTAAAATTAAATGACAGACTCTAAAGCTCAATGCAGTAAGTGATGACGTCTGTTTTCCTGCCATCAGCTCCCCAGGCCTAAGGACAAGGTCTTATTCATCTTCACAGTACCAGCATCTCTCACAGTAGATGGCTCACAGTGGATGTTCTTAACTATTTGCCGAATTGAATTTTTAAATTGTGCAGCTCAATTTAAGGCTCTCAGTGTAAGATGTAGAAGTATATATTATTTGCTAAGTGATTTATTGTCCATCACAAATCTTAGAGCCCTTTGAAAATAGACACATACTTTTATAGGTCAAGTACAACCAGGTCAGTTATAAAAAATGACAGTGGAAATCACCATGGCACCTCTGTGAGAGAATCTACAGGCCTATCCAGACGTATAATTCATTAAGTTGGGGAAAAAATATAAAATAAAGGTATTTTTTAGACGGTAAAGAGATAGCTTCACTCACGCACCTGTGATGCCTATGAGGTTTGACTGTAATCTCAAATAAAGCCAGAGACATAAAGAAATAAAGAGAGCTATCTAAAAATAAAACAAAACAAAAAATAATTCCTAAACCTCCAGATTTCAGATCAAATAAATCCTGCTGGGCATTTGGCTATGATTCAAAACAAATCAAAAACATTCCTGCCAAAAACATTGTGATGATATCAATGATTTAAATCCTTTATCAGAAAAAAAAAGATTAGTATGACAGCCATTATAATCACCTATTCTCTAAAGATTCAGGCCCATGGTTGAAACAAACACACACAAAAAAACTGCATCTAAAAACTGTTGTATCTAGTATTTTGAGTTTTGAAGAAATAAGCAAAAACTTACTAAGGTCCTTTCCTACAGGTGTGATGTCGTGCCAGGTTATCAGAATACCAACTACCAAATACCATCATTAGACATCATAGCCCCACATTTGCAGAATAGACAGCAATGTAGAATGTAATTTTTTAATTTAAATAAAATGCTTCTTTCATGATTCATTAGTTTTATATTTGTGGGGTGAAACAGCACATGTGCATGATAAAAGTGTTTTGGACAGACTCCACTGAAAGAACCATACTATGTTTGTGCTATGCTCAGAAAAACAAAAAAACTCAAAGTCACCAAGTTCCAAAGTTGATATCTGGAGCACACAGATCATACTAAGGTGCTTTGACTATGCCTAAGACAGGGATGGGGAAAGAAGGGTTGTGAGAGGAGAGATTGGCAAAGAGAAAATGGGAAAGGTAGGAGAAGGTGTGGAAAGAGAACATGAAGAGGGTGGTAAGTAAAAGTCTCATTCTGAGATGTGTTCAGGCAATTAAAGATACTACACCAACTACTCTATGTGGCACACTGAATAAAATGTGAAACCATTTGTGCCATTGTTATTTTTCTTGTTTTTTCTTGTGGCAAAGATGTTGAGGGCTAATTTTAGGTTCTCAGATTATCTCAAGTGCTAAACAGTCAACGCGGCATTTGCAGCAGGAAACTTGCTTCCATCTCTGGTCTCTGTCTTGGTTCCCAGGAAATTATTCTGTGACGTAGTGACTCTTCGCCAAGACCTCTTCAAACCATCCTACAAGCAAACTCCACTGATGGGTAGAGACCCAATCTTTCATGAAGCAATTTTGTCTCCAAGATTCCTACCTCCACGTCACCACTGGCAGCTGAATAGTGGTGATTTACGTGAGGTGCTTCTATGATGGTGCATTTATACGATGACTTAGGGACTCTAGCCGTGGCCCCCAACTCTGAATTCTGAAGAAACCAGTTTATGCTTAGAGCTATGGACAAAGAGAGCCAGCCATCCATAACTTTATAAACTCCCACTTTCTTCTTCTTCCAAATACTTTTCTTTAGCCAATGTTCTGCTTTTAATTCCTAGCAATTTTCTTCCTTAGCTATAAAGATTTTGACATAAAAGTGTATCTGATATACATTTTTACCTTGAAAAGAAATCTTTTTTAACTTGAAATCTGTTCCTTACATGTTTTTATAAGTAACAAAATATAGCACGTAGCAATTAGTTTAAAAAAAAAAAGACGAAGAAGAAAGAAAGAAAGAAAAAAGGCATGGTTTGTCTTTTGTATGTGCCATTCAATATCAATGGAGAATAATACGGCATTTACTATACACGTCAGGGCTAAAAGTAGTGACTACAAAAACTCAGCATATTCACTTCCACCCCTGGATTCAAAAGAATTGTTACTGTTAGATTTTTAGAAAACCAGCCTTTGAATTTTTTTCCTTACATAAAACAAGCTTCTAAGACACACTGTGAAGTAGGCAAGGTTTCTTTTCATAGCTTTCCATCCTTCTTCCAACATTGCCTACATAGTGGATAGCTCTTGTTTTCCCTTCTCCGAGTCAACGCCCTCTTCTGATGCTCACAGGACCTCAAATTTCCCGGACCATTTGCTCTATGCTCACTAGAAGTCCATGTTTGCAGGAGCAGAACCCACTCCCTAGCTCTAGACCTAAGCCTGGCCAATGGGAGTACAGCCCAATCCAGGCCAATCAATGTGAACCTTCAAACTTCAATTATAATTTTAAGAAAGGTATTCTATTTGTTACAGTTACTCTGAGAAAAGATCACAAATCTTGAGTTACTAGTGACCTTGCCATATCAGCAGAATAATCTGCCCAAGAATTAAACCAACAGATGGCTATAAAAAAGGAGGAAGACAACAGCCACAAAATGGAGGAAGACAGATTCATGGCTGCATAGTTTGAGTAACTGAATCCAGCCATTTCTGAGGCCATATTGTCTCTGAATTTTAAAATATGGTTCCTTTTTAGCTTATGCCGAATATTGTTAGATTTCTGTGATCACAACCAAAAGGATACCTACTGATGCAATCTAATACCTATCAATTTCTATCCCCCAGGTAATCAAAGCTCTTACTTACCCTTCACTTGCTCAGGAACATAGATTTCATGCCCTACCAAAATACGGTCTTCAGAAAACCAGTCTCTTCTAAGATTCCTTTCTTGTTTCCATCAAAGAATTTCAGCTCCTTGTTTTTGTTCTGGTTATCTCCAGGTAATTATCTAGGCTAGTTATTATCTATTAAGCTAATTAAAATTAAGGCATCATTGGCTGAAAAGAGGTAGGTCTTAGATTTATATCAGTTACATTTGTTAAAAGTAGTACGTAATACAGGGACTTCAGGCAGAATAATAGAATAATAGAAGGTATTTTTGACCAAAGGGACAGACAGTAGGGGGAAAGTCTCCTGAGTTGTCCATAGTGTGGAATAAAATGAACATAAAACATCATTTATGAGGTGATGATTCCAGCTAAGATGGAATAAGCTCACTCCGTAGCATCTCTACCACTGATTAAAGTGAAAATTACTAGATAGTATACATAAGGCAACTGATCACACTAATAGTAAATAATAGAACTGGGAGCATGACCAATAGGGTAGAGACAGTCCTACTTTTCTCCTCCCGTATCTCCCAGCTTAAACTCGACAAAAGCCTGAACCCCAAGACCATGTAGCAGGTATGATTAGAAAACAAGAGCAATCCTCTTCCCTCTTTTTGTGGCCATGCAACCAGTGAAGGGGACTTTGTGGGATGTATACTGTGGGGGGAATACAGGTTTAGTTTCTTTTTTTTTTTTTTTAATTCTCCTTCACTGGGCCCAGACAAGCCTCAGTCATGAGGCCGCACTCCTGTGCAGATTTTTACATAATCTGAGAGGATATAGTTCTCTGTTACCAGAGGAACTGGAAAAAGGGTCTTCTGTGATTCAAAGAGTCTTTCTTCCTTCTCTCTTGCTTCTTTTAAGTCAGACCCAGTCATAGCACTGAGCTACATAAATATATGACCGTCATCCAAAAGGCCATCAGGATGGCTAAATAGTAGAAAGAAGAGCCATATTGGCAATTATCACTTTACAAACTGGGAAGACAAAGTCTCTAGCATGGATTGAAGGTGCTCTCTCTTCTAAGAGGGGAAGGATAGGGTGGACATTATGCCTCACAGGGTATAGGGGGAAAGCTATACATATTTATTAGGGGAGTTGAGCATATGCACAATGGGTTATAATATATTTAACATACATCCCATGTTCACTTTGGAGCAGGGTGTCAGCATTAAAATGAGGTGGGATTTAGCTCTTTTCCATCAAAAGGTGAGCTGTAGGACACAAAGTTTGTGAGCAGCCTCTATAAGCTGGCTGAAACTGCCTTAAGGTCTGCAATAGCTTATCAGAAAAGAACATTTATAAGGCCGGTTCTCTGTCCAATCAGAGTTGCAGTGGCCTGGGATATAAATCAGCCTGTAGCTCGTATTGTTAGGGAGTTTAGAAAGGGTGTGGTTTTTCTTACAGTTGTAGGAATTTAGAAATGTGTCATGCCAGCCAGGCTCTGAACCTTCAATCCACAAGTAACTTCAGTTCCCTTAACCTTAGGTCCCATCTTATTAATAAAGGGGTATCTATTTTGGCCAAGACAAAGTAGACTTCTGGACAAGAAAAATTATCAGATAAGAGATAAGAAAAACCAAAGTGTTTTTCTCATTCTCTACTCGCCACTCAACACAACACTTTCTGACACCAGATGTGTAGGGGTTATTTCCTCCACTCAGTCCCACAAGACTGCCCTCAACTTCAGATGCCAATCCAAGTGATCAGTTGTCACCTATACTTCTGACCAACTGGCTACAAATCAGGGTTGGCACAACCCCCTCCTTGAATTTGACTGATTTGCTAGAGTCAGGGAAACACTTTACTTACATTTACTGGTTTATTCATAAAGGATATAATAAAGAATACAAATAAATAGCCAGATGAAGAGATAGATAGGGCAAGGCATGTGAGAAGGGATGTGGAATTTCCATGCCGCCTGGAGAGCCATCCTCCAAGAACCTCCATGTATTTAGCCATACTGAAGCTCTCCTAACACAATCCTTTTGGGTTTCTATGGAGGCTTCATTACAGAGGCAGGACTGATTAAATAAATCATTTGCCATTGGTGATCACCCAAACTTCAGCCCCTCTCCCCTTGCTGGAGATTAGAGGCGGTGGTGGCCCCCATCCAGCTATTTAGGGCCCCCAGCTACCAGTCATCTTATTAGCACACAAAAGACAGCCTTATCATTCTAGAGATTCCAAGGGTTTTAGGATGTATATGTCAGAAAACTGGAAGACCAAATAAATATTTCATAATATCACACCAGAAATAAAGGACATTATAAAATAATACTTAAAAAAATCATTAAGAAGACAAAACAATCCTAGGTATATCTACATCTAATAAGAGAAATACAAAATATATGAAGCAAAAACAGATGTTACAGAAAGGATAAACAGATGAATATACAATTGTACTTAGGGATCTCAACATTCATCTCTCAGTAATCAAAAGATCAAGTTGGGAAAAAGTCAACAAGGATGTAGAAGTCCTGAATAATACTGTCAATCAACTTGACCTGATTTATATTCATTGAGCATTCCACTTAACAGCAGCACAATGTATGTTCTTTTCAAGTGCACATAGAACATTCAATGAGATAAACCATAGGCTGGGTTAAAAAAAACAAACTGTAAAATATTTTAATTAAAATAATGCAAGGTAATTTTCTATGGTCCTAACAAAATTGAATCAGGAATATAACAGAGAGGTATCTGGAAAATCCCCAAATATTTGAAAGTTAAACCACATACTTTCAAATAATCCATGAGTCAAAGGAAAAAAATTTCAAAGGAAGGTAGGAAATATGAATTCAATGAAAATGAACAGACAACATATCAAAATTTATGAGATGCATCTAAAGCAGTGCTTCAAAGAAAATATGTAACATTTAATGCTTGTATTGGAAATAAAAAAGATTCTCAAATCTGTAATTGAAGTTTCTACCCTAAGAAACTAGAAAAAGAAGACCATATGGAACTTAAAGCAAATAGGAGGAAGTAAATAATAAAAATAAAATAGAAAACATTTTTTTTAAAAATCAATGAAACTAAAAGCAATTTCCTTGAAAAGATCAACAAAGTTGGTAAACATCTAGCCAGACTGATAAAGAAAAAAGAAGACCAAATTACCAATATCAGAATTATATTACTACAGACTCCACATTAAAAGACATTAAAAGAATTATAGGAAAAAGCTAAAACTAACTTTATAACATAAACTCAACAACTTAGATGAAATGTACCCATTTAAAAATAGGCCGGGCGCGGTGGCTCACGCCTGTAATCCTAGCACTCTGGGAGGCCGAGGTGGGCGGATCATTTGAGCTCAGGAGTTCGAGACCAGCCTGAGCAAGAGCGAGACCCCACCTCTACTAAAAATAGAAAGAAATTATATGGACAGCTAAATATATATATAGAAAAAATTAGCCGGGCATGGTGGCACATGCCTGTAGTCCCAGCTACTCGGGAGGCTGAGACAGGAGGATCGCTTGAGCTCAGGAGTTTGAGGTTGCTGTGAGCTAGGCTGACGCCACGGCACTCACTCTAGCCTGGGCAACAGAGTGAGACTCTGTCTCAAAAAAAAAAAAAAAAAAAAACACATTACCAAAACTCAATCCAGAAAGGATAGATAACTAAAATAGTTCTATATCTATTTAAAAACTTTAATTCATAATTTACAAACTTCCAACAAAGAAAACTCTAGGCCCAGATGGTTTCACTAGTAAATTCTACCAATTAGTTAAGAAAAAAATAATAATTTCAATTTCTCATAATCTCATCCAGAAAATAGAAAAGGAATACTACTTAACTTATTTTATAATGCCAGAATTACTCTAATATATCAAAACTAGACAAGGGCATTACAAGAAATGAAAATTGCAGACCAATAGCCCTCATAAGCATAGGCACAAAATTTCTCAATAAAATATTAGCAAGTCAAATCAAGCAATATATAAAAAGAAGCATATACCATGACAAAGTGAAGTTTGTTCCAGGATTGCAAGGCTGATTCATCATTGGAAAATAAATCAATGTAACCCACCATATTAATAGACCAAAGAAGAAAATTGTATGAATTATAACACTAGATGCAGAAAAAAATGCAAAAAAATTGACATCTATTTATGATTAAAACACTCCTAGCAAACCAGATATAGAGGGATCTTGTTATGGTTTGACTATGTTTCCTATAGTTCATATGTTGGAAACTTAATCCCCAATGCAATGGTGTTGACAGGTGAGACAATTAGGATGTGATTAAGGTGTAAGGGCTCTGTGCTCATGAATGGATTAACATCATCATCACTAGAGTGGGTTTGTTACAAGAGTGAGTGTAGCCCCTTCTTGCTCTCTCTCAAGCACATGCACTCCCTTGCCCTTCTACCATCTTCCACGAGATTATGCAACAAGAAGACACTGACCAGATTCCAGTGCCTTGATTTTGGACTTTCTAGACCCCAGAATTGTGATAAAATAATGTTCTATTCTTTATGAATTACCCAGTTGGTGGCATTCTGCTATAGCAGCACAAAGTGAACTAAGACATCTTCCTTAACCTGATTAAGAATCTCCACAAAAACATGCAACTAACATCATAATTAACAGTCAAAGAATTAATGTTATCTCCCTAAGATGGAGACCAATGCAAGGATATCCACATTTATCACAAATTAAATGACTAGCTACATATTAGGAGAAAATAGCCACAAATGACATATCCAAAAAAGTACTTATATCCTGACCATATATTTTATAAAATCTCAAAACTCAACAGAAAAGCAACTGATAACCCAATTAAAAACTAGATAAAATATGTTAACAGATACTTCCACAAAGATGATATGCAGATGGCAGAGAAGCACATGAAAAGATGCTTCCCATCATTAGTTATCAGGTAAATGCAAACTAAAACCACAATGAGATACCACTACACATCTATTCAAATGGTTATAATGTAAACACTAACAGCAGCAAGTGCTGACAAAGTTGTAGATAACTGGATCTCTTATCTGCTGGGATTGCAAAGTGCTACAATCACTCTGGTAAACAGTTTAGGAATTTTTTATAATGTTAAATATATATTTACCGTATGACTTAGCAATTCCACTTCTAATTATTTACCTTAGAGAAATATAATCTTATGTTCACACAAAAATTTGTACACAAATATTTACAGCAGTATTATTCATAATCACCAAAAGTTAGAAATAATCCAGATGTCCTTCTGTAAGTGAAAAGACAGATTGTGTTGCATCCATACAATGGAAAGCCCCTCAGAAATAAAAAGGAACAAATTTCTAGTACAACCAACAATGACAGATAAATCTTAAATGCATTTTTTTAAGTGAAAGTAGCCAGGCTTAAAAGGTTAAATACTGTATGCTTCCATTTGTATGAAATCCTGGGTTCTGTACTACTATCTCAGAAATCAGTAGCTGCAAGGGATTAGGAACAGGGGGTAGCATTTGACTACAAAGAAGCAGCAGGTAATTTTTTGGAGTAACAGAACTGTTCTGTATCCTGATTATATTGGTGAATTTGTAAAAATTCACAGAATTGTATACCAAAAAGGAAAAAAAGTTAGTTTTACAGTATGTAAATATTTTTAAAAATCTGGTTGATAATACTGCCCTTGCCTCTATCTTGCTAAGTGATCTTGGACAGGTTATATCATCTTTTTGATATTCAATTTAGAGGGTCTAAGTTCTTTTCCAAGTTTAGCAATCAATGATTGAAATTTATCATGCAAATGCCAGTCTATTCTTTAAGCTCAGCATGCACTCTACGAAAGGAAGTAATTCAGCAGTGTATGTTTTTTTTTCCTTCAGCAAGGATTGTAATCAATCCAACAGAGCATTATCATCTCCATCATCATCAATGCTGAACTATCTACACTGCCTGAATTCACCAGATAATTCAACACTTCCTGATTTTGAGACCCACCAAAGAACACCAAGAGCTATATAATTGCAAATTATTATTTTTGCCCTACAGCAAATGTTCCAAAGAGAGATAGAACACTTAGGGGAAAAATAGATAGTTTTCAGCCCCAGGAAAGAATATAGAATCTATGGATATGCAGCCACAGTGAATAAATAATATTAACTTTACACTCAAGGCTCTATATCACATGCAGTCACACACAGCCATTTACTTTGTGGATAAAACACAGGATATGATTGTCATTATGATATACAATTTCTTTCAATACTGTTATTTTTCATCATGCAAATTATGGAATAAAGTTTCAATAGGAAATAAGATCTTTCCTTCCAGGATAGCAGAACCTAGTGGTCAAAAAAGAATGCCTCTAGGTCTCTGCCAGAACAAGAAAACGGGAAGAAAGGGGTAAATCTTTTGAAAATTTAGGATCATAATTTAAGATCATAATTCCATTTCTATTATAAGTATTAACTCTAATATAAGCACATGCAGAAACAGTCCTTGCAATATTATTCGTAATAGTGAAGGATTTTAAGTAATCTAAATGTCCACCACTAAGGGACTGGCTAAATAAACTGTGATATAATCATGTGATACAATACTAAAGGCAAATAAATGAATTAAAGCTATAAGTATCAAAATAGGTAACACTCTAAGAAATATTGAAAGACAAAATTCATAGTGTAGAATGATGTCACACACAATTGTCACATATATAATCTATAGATGTATCTTAGAATTTTCTTCAAGGGTACATGCCAAATTTCATAGCAGGGGTTTACTCTGGGGAGAAGAGGAGGTTACTGGGTTTAAGACAAAAGAGATTTTTAAGGGAAAATTTATTCTTGTATTATTCATATAATTAAAAATTACTTTTTAAACAAAGGTTGCAATGAAGAACATCAAAGAGACCTATTTATTTCATCAGAAAATTTTCCCAGGGCCACTTAGAAAGACCCCAAAGGCACATCACCTGGACAAACAGCAGAGAAAGGATGGAATAAAGGCTTTCCTCATGGTACAGTCGGTTTTGACCATTAACCTGGGAGCCACGTTTTCAGGATGAGGAGTTCACCCTACATGGTTCTGAAGAAACCACACCGTCCTGAAATGATCTCTCACATTGAATTTTCAAGTCTATTTGAGCAGATCCTCATGTCATTATTGAATCTCACTCCTACCACCACCCTCTTACAGCCCGCATCCTTCACCACCCTGTGTTCTCAAACCAGAATGACACAAATTTATTTTTAAGTTTAGAGTGAATTAAAACTAATTTTGTTTTGAGAATCCCGTGACACTCTTTGGAATAATTAGAAGGACCCTGCAGTGTCACAAAAGCAGATTTGGGAAAGCGTTGGCTTGTGTTGTTGCCATGGGGATCTGCGGCTTATAACAATACAGTTCCAGAGAGAGCAGGAGCAAGGGGAGGAATCTCCGAGGGGCTGTGGCTAGGGCAAGGCAGGGTTGCAAAAGTAAGTAGCACCAGCGGGTCTGGAGCTTTGCCTTCCCTTGTCTGTCCAGGCAACATGAGATGCAAGAAGGCAGAGAATTTGCCCTGGTGATCCAGGTACCATGAGTCTATTCTGCTCAGATCCATTTTGCAGAATTAAGTGCAAGAGGAGGAACAGCAGCTGGGAGGTGGGATTGTTTTCCGGTGGTTGCTCAGAGCTGGGCACTGCCCCCCGAGAGTGATGAGTGCATGTGGCCTGGGGTGCTGCTTTCCAACCCGCTTTTAAGAGCATCAGCCCCTCCATGGAGGTATATTATGTTTCTCCATTTTAATTTTAGCATCTACACTTTAGCAATTTGCATTTAAATGTGTTGTCAGAGAACTTCCAGAAGTCTTTAATAGGAAGACCGATTTGCATTTTAATATGCTGTTAAAGAATTTCAAAATATCTTTTTTTAGTGTGAATACATATTACTAGAGGAATGGCCACCTTTAAAGAAATTATAATTACCTGCATACAATTTAAACAGAGCTGCCTTTAAAACGCACTGTGGCTTTGTTGGAGTTGTTAAAAGTTCCTTGTAAAACAAAGTCCAAAAGAAAAAGGAAATCTGATTTGGGTGGACTTACAGTTAGAATTGATACCTTCAGGACAGAAATCCAAGCAGAAAAGCATGTGAATACAATGGTTGGGGCAGGTGAGTTATAAGAAAGGAACGCAATCTCCAGGAAGAAATGAGAAGGTGGAATTTTCTTTGTTGTCCCTTGCCAGCACCCCACCCCACCTTTTCTTATCTGCTAGAATTTAAAGGCTGAATTTAGAGATGGGTAGTCCCTATACTCTGGTTTCTCTTCAGATCATATAAATCTTTCGCCTTTTAGAGATGGGTAGTCCCTAAAACATGTACAGTGAATATTACTGCCCACCATTCTCATTTAATATTTTCACAAGGGCTAATCTTAGGGTAAGATGTCTGCTGCCAGAGCATCTCAGTAAGAAGTTTAAGAAAGAAAAAATGAACAGACAGACAGACAGACATCAGATGAGGGTGTGAAAGAAGGGTGCCAGAGCCTTGGGGAGACTCCTTGGGAAGTTGTGGTACAGAACAAGAAGGAGCAAAAGTATCAGCAAAGATCAACCCCCGAGAGGCTTGGAGTCCAGCGAGAAGGGTGGGTGGCGTGGTTTGTTTCTCCCTCCCTCGCATCTCTGACAGTTCGTGGGCTCCCAAGCCATGGGAGAGAGTTTCTGCCCACATGAACCCAGGGGCTGTTGCCACATGTAGGCTGGGAACTTCTTGTGGGCAGGGCACCAGGCTCCCGGCCCGCCTAGGGCATGTGTCACCCCCACAGACCCAGCCAGGATGGCAGGTGCCATATTGCTTCTCCACCCACCATGCGCCTTTGTTCTCCCCAGGGGGCTTCAGCTCCACATGTTTCATCTTACTCATTCCCACACAGACATTTCCCAACTCTGGCCCAGACTTCAGGAGCCACAGGGGTCCAGTGGGACCTGGGTGATCTGTGTGACTACAGAGCCTGGACATTCTGGGCAGACTGCCTACCAGAGTGAGGGTCAAAGACAACCAGGGTTCTAGCATCCTCCATACAGGCTCTGTTCCTCCCCTTCCCCTCCTCCACCCACGGCTGCCTAGAGAAACAACTGAGCCACCACACTGGGGCTTCCACAGAGAGTGGGGCTCAGGCCTTTCCTCTTGGGGTCCTGCAGTGGATTGAGGGGTGCTCAGACTGTGAGCTCCCTGTTCCCTGGCCCTCTCTTGTGCTGCCTGCCCAGCAGCTCCATCAGAGCAGGGCACGTCCTGGGGTACAGGGACATTGATCCTACTCAGCCACCTGTGGATGACTCAGGACCAGTGCACTTCTCCCTGGCATGGTCAGGGATCAATCTTCTTGGTCTCAGGAGGCGACGGAGCCCACATGGGCAGATCTGGGGGAGAGTGCAGGATGGGTCCTAGTTGCAGGGTGCTTGCAGGGCACTCCTTCCCCCATGGGAGGGCCTCACTGTCAGCTCAGGCTGGGATCCTGGGTGGGGAACTTCCCAGCCCAGTCATGGGGGAGCTTGGCTGGCTTGGGCTCCTGCTTGCTGGCAGATGCTGGGGGAAGACTGTGGAGCAGAGGAGAGAGAAGAGGAGTGAGGCCCATGGCAGACTGCCAGTTTGTGCATCTCAGATGAACCTGCCTCCACAGACTTTCTGATTGGCTGGGGCCACTTCAGCCCCTGCCTGGTGGCTCTGCTCAGAAGCTGGGAACAGACCTTTGGCCCCTGTCAAAACAGCGACCTTACCAGCTTTTGTGGAGCCTGAGGGCAAGCTCACCCTACCGAGCCCTGCCCAGCCACACTCCCCCATGCACCTCTGCTGTGGCAGAGAGAAAGGACTCACCTGGAAGTTCCAGGGCCTCCACCACCACCTGGGACATTTGAGTGCTTCTCCTGAGGGACTAGAGCCATTTACGGGACACAAAAAACAACCTTGCAGCTTGTTCCTTCTGGCAAGCACCTCCTACTGACAAGCAGGTCAATTTGCACGCCCTTTAGAGCATTTACTGACTCAATTTTACAGGGTGTGTAGGAGACCAAGGAGTGGCCGTTTGGGGGAATGCCTACCCCTCCTCACAGAAAAACTGTGCTACTAGATGACTGAGGCAGAAAGAGCCCAGACTGAGGCCTTAGCATACAAGCATTTAGCCCCCTCCCCTGGGAACAACCCTCCCCAGTTTGGAGAGCTTGTCCTGACCTTCTCTCCAGTGGCTCCCCTAGTGGCTGGGAAAGTCACTTCTGAGCCCTGCTGAAGCTTTGCAAAGCCTTTTGGGCCCCCACAAAGTAGCTATAAACTGCCTTGCTCCTCCCCCACCTCAATGATGGTGGAGATCAAGAACCCCCTGGGAGCTATAGGGTTTCTCCTAAAGCTTGGAGCACTCAAGTACTCCACCTGGGGGCCCAGAGTCTACCGTGGACACAAAAGAACATCTCAGCAGCTGGCTCTATCACACAAACATCAACCAATGACAGGGAGAACAATGGTAAAGCTCATCCTAGCGTCTTCCAACTCAAGCAAACAGGGTGTGGCTGATTCATACTCACAAGCACCACCCACCACCACCAAGAGCAAGCTGGGGGACAGAACTCCCTACACACTGTTGGGAAGAGGTGAAGACAGCAGGTCAGAGGTAACCCAAGACGTACACCAAACCTGCTAGGACACCCGATAGGCAACTCAGGACCAGCACTCCCCTCTCTGGCATGTTCAGGGATCCAACTTCGGGGACTCAGAGACAGGCCCGCAAGCCAGGCCTAGCACCCCCAGATCTGGACCAAGAGGCCAGATGAGAAAGAATCAGCAAAAGAACTCCAGAAACATGAAAAAGCAGAGTGAAAGCACACCACTGACAGAAAACAATAACTCCTCACCAATGGATACCAACCAAAATGAAAAGATTCAAATGACAGATGAAGAATTCTGAATATGGCTTGTAAAGAAACTCAATGAAATATAAGACAAAATAGAAACCCAACACAAAGAAACCACAAAAACAATGCAGGAAATGAATTAAAAAATTCACTAAGAAAATCAAATTATTAAAAAAAAGTCAAACAGAACTTACAGAAATGAAAATTTCATTTAAGGGAATACAAAACATAGGCCATCTGTCCCACACCCTACCTGTCTTTTACCACTTAGCCAATTTTAACCATGTTCTGTGAGGATCCACAAACTTTGCCAAATACTTAGAATCCCTCCTTGGGAGTGATGATGGGTGTTTCATAAATCACCCACCTTTTCCTGCCCATTTCACCTTGTGACCAGAGAAATTGATTTTAAGATTAGCACATGCAATGTATATATGAGAAGAAACATAAACCAGTGAATTAAAATGGTTTGGGTGGAATTCATGCTTAAGGACCAGATGAACTAAACTACCTTTGTCATAGGAAAGAGAATATAAGTCAGCAAAGAGGTAAAAGAAAGATCTGATTCAATGAATTTTTCCCAGAGACAAGCAGTGTCCAACTCCCAGCTATCACAGAAAAAACAATAAATAGAAATCTTGTGTGCTTAGCTGGGTTCACTCATTTTGTGCACATTGCCTGTTAAGCACGACATTGAAGCTGAAATTTTACACACTAGGTGGGCAATTACAACAAACTCATTTGTGTTTTACAGATTTTTCTTCAAGAAGGAAAAAACACCAAGGTTGGGGAACGGTGTTTGGTCAAAGCCTTGATGTGCTTCTATTTAGAAATTTTTTTTTAAAGTTCATTAGATTCTCAGGTTTTCAAGGCCATTGCATATTTCTTGATGAAACGTTACCCAAGTGAATAATTTATAAAGCTGCAGGACACTGTAAATGCTGGTGAACAAATCTTTTTGATGCCCTCACCTCCTGGAGGGCTGTTTTGGGTCCACCCTCTGCTGCCTTCTGCAGATATTCTGGGCTCTCGTTGGCTAGAGTTGCCCACTCATCTAAAAAGGCAGCTCAGCTTCTGAAGAGAGGCAGAGGATGGGAAGGAAATATCCAGTCAAGGTGTCCCTCTGAGTCCTTCAGTGCCCCCAGGTACAGAAGAGTGAAGAGAAGTTAGGCCATGACGAAAGAAAATTGAAGACAATGGATCAATGTACATACACACATATATAGTATATATATATATATATATATATACTATACTATACACATGTATAGTTGCTGTTTTTTAAACACAGCCTAAATGTATTCACAATATCTGACATTCATCAAAGGCTCTCCCTAACCTCTTAGAGGCAACCCACTGGGAAAATCTATTTCACAATCCCAGGAGCAGGCCTGGATTCCATTTTCTTTAAAGTAACATTACTATCCTCTGACCACACAAAAGAATCTGATTCTGAACTTCAGATATAAAGCCCCTTTTCAGGCCATACAACTCTCTTCTGTTCTGTAGAAGAGAAAACTGAAGCACCGGTATTAGACATATCTAGCTTTGAATCCTCATCCTATCCCTGCATGAACTTGGCACGTGACTTAACATTGCTGAGCCTGATTTCTCAATGAGACAGTAATTAGGGTCTCAATGAGACCCTAATAATAACTGTATATTAGGGTTGCTGGGAGAACTAGAATTGGTGTATTAAGTCACAGTGCCAAATACATCTTGATTATCATACATGACATATATTTATTTTCCTAAATAGTAGCTTTTATGATGATGGTTCATTAAATGCAACAATATTTAAGTCTTCTAAGAACCAAGTATTGTTTCAGGCAACTTGACCTCTAGTCTCCTTGGAGACTACAGTCTTTAAAATTATTAATATTTAAGTTGAGTGGAGCTGGTGGGTTCAAGATCATGGGTTATCCCCTTAGCTTCAGTGTGTTTCCCGACAAAGTGCTATAAGGAGATCTTATTATCTGAACCACTCTGAACTTATAATACCAAAATCAAGGGATGGTATCATCATTCTCCTTCAGAATAGAGAAATCCTCAGGAAGAAGACAAAACTGAAACTGTCAGTGCAAGAGCAGGTTATTATCTTGGTGTGCAATGGTGGTTACTGTTGCTGTTTCTTGTTGTTTTTAACTGTCTTACCTGATTGTGATTAAGGTAATAATGTTACATCATATGAGTATCCTTCTGCTTTGGAAAAAAATGTAAATATATATTTGTGAGACTTGTACCATACTTGTAAGTAGATAATTTTCTCCTTACACCTGTTGGCTTGATATGGTAATAGAACCATTTCCTTTTCTTGAAAATTAGAACACAACTCAATCTGCTAGGGCTTTATTCTTTTATAGTAGGGAGGTAAGATTGCTAACAGCTAGAAAGTGTATGTTTCTTGCAAGGTAGAAAAGCAGGGGTTTAAATACACAATTTCCAGAGGTAGCTTTACTCATTTCTGCACTCATTTCATTATAACCGATTGAAATTGTATGGAGTTTTACTTAGTAAAGATACACCTTAAATTATTTGGTAAGTATAGCGCTAAATATTACATGTATATAAATTTTGAGTAAGTTAAACTTGTAAGTACACAAGGGAAGGTTTGCTACTTAAAGCCATTCTATTGTTAATTGTTTCTAATAATCAAAACCATAATCTTTATATTTATGTAAATCCAGACCTACATATATATTAACATTTTGAGATTTAAAATCTTCACATTTCTAAAAGGAAAAAAAAGGAACAACTCATATATTAAATATTTGTCCCCTGATTGTAGTATTCCATGTGATTTTAATTGTCATCTTTATGCTACTATGTATTTTCCAGGACCATGTTCCAACAATGAGAATATGTAATCTTTATAATGAGGAAAAGACTGTGAAAGTAAATAATTGTAATATCATACATGTTTTCCTAAATTACTTTAAATGAATTTCATATGGATATTTTCAAATAAATGGGGATCCTAAAGTTAGGCTCAGAAATAAAGCCTGTGTTAATAGACTAGATGTTTGTGTCCCCTCAAAATTCATATGTTGAAGCCTTAATCCTCAATGTGACGGTATTAGGAGTGGGGGGCCTTTGGGAAGAGGTTACTAGGTTTAGATGAGGTTATGAGGGTGGGGCCCCATGAAGGGATTAGTGCCCTTATAAGAACAGGAAGAGACTTTAGTGCTTTCTCTCTTTGTCATTTGAGGATACAGCGAGAAGATAGCTGTGTGCAAGCAAGGAAGAGAGCCCTCATCAAGAACCCTAACCATGGTGGCACCCTGATCTTGGATTTCCCAACCCCCAGAACTGTGAGAAATAAGTGCCTGTTGGTTAAGTCACCCTGTCTATGGTATTTTGTGATGGCAACACCAACTAAGACAGATGGAAATCATTGGTCTGAACTACTTTCTATACTACTTACTGTATAGTCATTTGTACATGAATTTCCTGGTTTTTGCTAAAATCTTTATACCACCTTTATAATATATTTTTTAATTTTATAATTTTTATTTTAAAAGATTCATTAAAAAATTAAACTTTATGAGCCAAGTGTAATGACTCATGCCTGTAACCCCAGCTATTCAGGAGGCTGAGATAGGAGGATCACTTGAGGCCAGCAGTTGGAGACTGCAATGAGCTATAATGACACCAGTATACCCCAGTTTGGGAGACAAAGTGAGACACTGTCTCTTAAAAAAAAATTAAAGTTTATATCCTGATTCTACCCAGAAAATGACTATAATTAGCCATGAAGAGAAGAAAAGAATAAAAATAAATATAATTACTATAATCATATTAAATTCTAACCAGATACCATTTTCTGTTCAAAGGCTCTGGTTCTAAAATGTGTTCATAAAAAATAGAAGATTAGCAAGGGTCTGAGGAGTTAAAGTTAATCTAGCATCAAACTGAGAATTTTTCTTTGCAATAATTAGAAAGACTAAAGAAGAATCAAAAAATAAACTATAAGTATAAATCCATATTATTTAATCATGGTGGCCTTTGCCACCTACAAACATCTCCTGTATGATTATGTCTTCCAGGCTTTGGGAACTATTGCTGTAAACCAGCTTGGGCAAATGGAGTACTATTGTCTTCTGGAAAATCTCCAGAATTGGAGAGTTTATAATTCTGCTGAAAATTCATTACAATGATTACTAAAGTGACCACATGTCCCATTTCACGGGGGCCAGCTCAACTTTATACCTATTGTCCTAGCATAATTAATAGCACCCCTTTTCATAGTCAAATGTGTCCTGGTTCGGGAAAACCCATTATATAATAACCAGGTTGATCATTCATCTGTTCAACATTTTTGGGGCACCCACCATGGACCTGGCTCCAGATAACGAGTGGAAATGCAGAGGTAAAGCAGTTCCTAGCCTTCAAAGAGCTCATGAACAGATGATCAGGGCCAGGGGAACCACATAATGACAAAACAAAGCGATAAAGGTCACATGAGGTCTTTGCAATGTACATTGGGGTCACAGACAGGAAGGACAAATGAATCAAAGAAACATTGTAGGTTCCTGAGGGAGAAGAGCAAGACGACCAGCTAATCAGTGATACAAGGATCCGTGAATCAGCTCCACAGGGGTACACGGTCTTTCCCTTTTAAAACAATCTTTTGCTTTGTGTTCATGAGTGTTCGGGGAACTGGTGTGGGAAGGATGAAAATGAAGACAACACATGTAGTTTCCTACTCCTCTTTCTTCAGTGGGAAACCTGCCCTGCCTGATGAATCATTTAATATTAGAGGTAGATAAAAATGTTTTGCCTAGCAAGGATCTTCTCCACGATTCATTAGTTTCAAAACACAAATGAGATCATGCTACTTCCTTTCTGCAAACTTTTCACAGGTGGATCACTGTTTTCACAGTGGAATCCACTCCTCATCCTACGGCCCACACTCTCTGTCCTCCTTCCGCAGCCTCAGCTCCCGCGACTCCTGCCATGGCGCACCACGCGTCGGCCAAGTTCTTTCCCACGTGCGCTCTTGTCTTCACATTTGCTGTTCCCTCTGCCTGGAACACTTTTCCCTTGGTAATTTAAACAACTATTCCAGATCTCAGTTCAAATGCCACCTGCTCAGAGACGCCTTCCCTGATCCATTCATGCCTACTCACGTCACCACGTTGGCCATGGTCACCGCACTGATCACAAGGTATCTGATTCTTTTGAAAGGCAGGGACACAGTTATCGCTTTCCCTGGGTCTAGCACTATCAGTGGCAACAAAATATGCATTCAATAAATATTTGTTGAACCGATTAATAGAAGAGTTTGGGGAAAAAGAAAATAACTAAAGTACTTACTGAAAATGAAGCGATTTATAAAAATCTCTTAAAAAAAAAAAAAAAGCCATGTTCTGTCCTCACTCAGCTTTTGGGGTGGCCAAGAGAGGGGAAGGGAGGACCGCAGGCTGGGTTGCCAGGCCCGTGGGTGCCTGCTGAGGCTGGGAAGTGCCGACTGATGGGAGCCTCGCTGCAAAGATTAAAGGAGAAAACTACTTGTCCCTCCAGTGCTACCTGCCAAGGGCTGTGATGAGTGAGCCGAGTCTGTAGTGAGACTGCAAAGTCTTTTTGCACTTTGCATATCCATTTCCAGATTTCACAGAGGACTTCTCAGGTGACCTTGGATAAACCATCTAGGTAAGTTTCTGCCTTACTTAAATCAACTATCTCTGCGGAGAGAAGTGAGGAGGCTTGTTAATTTACATTTGCAAAAACACTTTGAAACCTCTGGCTGAAAGCATTGCTGCGGAGAGGTACAAAGGGTGAGGTAATATTTGGGGTCAAATTCTACCTTTTTATAGACGCAGAGAGGGAGGGGGCAGACGAGGAGATTTAAGGGGTGCCTCTGGCACATTATTTTTCAAATTAATCTTCTAAGAAAACCCCCTCCTTTCGGTACATCAAGTGTTTTAATCACATGTATAAGTTATTAATCTAGTAATTATTTTCATTTAACATTTCTCTCGGAATGTCCCAGCTTAGTGCGAAGGGATTCTTTAGGGGATTTGCCTGTGAGGTTTTCCCTCTACAACTCTTTCTTTAGTTTGTGAATTTTCACCCTACATCAGTAATACTCAGTTCCTAAGCATAACAGCCGCTGTTGCTGAGCTAATTGGGACCCAAATCGGGTCATTTCATCAATTCCAGACAGTTATTTATAAGTTACAGCCAGAAATTAGAGTAAGCTCAGGAAGAAGGAATGAGAAATTTTCAAGGAAAACCACCAGTCTATGAGTTAATTATATCCATTTATAAAAAGGATATTAATAGCTACTTAAGAGATAATACTAATAGAATAGAAAATTTTCTTAGGATAATGATATCTTTCAGCAAGATAAATACAGACTCAGAGATATGACATTAATTGTTAAAACTTTCAATGCAAAAGTCAAGGTTAAAAAAAAAAACAAAAAACAGCAATAGGCAACCACGTTTCTCAACATGCCACACCAATTATACACTTGTGATTGTGCCCAAATGACCACATCTCCTCATACTATAGTTTCCTTTATGTTTTTATTGACCTTATAATTTGGATTTATTTGGGAAGAGAGCAATAAACAATTTTATTACTTGCCCTCAGAAAGAACGGGAAGGATTTATTTGCCTCACTGCACCTTGCTTTTCCTTCAAGAGGACTGAGCTCCTTGTCCCTTTCAATAGATCTGGGCAAGAAACTTGCCCTAGGGAACTGCGCCTTCAGAAGGCTGCAGATCTTTGGTGTTCTTTCTCTGTTCATAATATCTTTCAGGATTTTCTTTAACTGCTTTATGCATGAAATCTCTTCATCCTCAGGAGACAGCTGAGCCCCTTCTAGCTGCTCGGAGGCCATGCATAGTTGAGTTCTTCCAGGTCAAGTCCTGTCTGCTGCCAATGAGCACACATAGGATTATTGGGTGCATCCTAGACCACTTCCATGCTTCCGGTTACGCAAATACTGCACGTGGAGCCACAGGGCAGGTTGCCACTAACTGCAGTAGCACTTGGGAGTCCTTCTTGTCTCCTCATACATGAATCTACTCATAGGCCACTGGGAGCCCTAGCTCATATTTCCCCTTTTTGTGCCAAAGTTTGCTCAGCTTTTGAACTAATTATCCTAAGAGACGCAGATCACTTCGTGCAGGCTGGAAAGAGGGAATGCAAAGTCCCTAGGGGCTGATTTGTAAACTCTTGTCCCACTCTCTGATCCTTCACCTTGACAATAGAGTTTTAAACATTATGACATGATGGAAAAGAGTTGAACCATTAGATTTCTGTGGGCAAGGCATCCTAAACAGAGACTAAGGTATTAATGCGATAAAGAAAATGTTTGGTATTTCAAAATAAGTGGCTTCTTAATGACTGCAGGGTGTTCTCTAGCTTTGGATAGGTCATCTATTTGTGTCTGTTTGATTTTCAAAGAGCCTGATGGTCTTGACTTGAACGAAAGAAACATAGGGAATCATCACCATCACTTACCAGGCAACATCAAATATTTACTGAACATGTTACAATATACCCCAAGAAAACACATCTTTCTCTGTAAAGGAAGGCACTCTTTAAAGCATGAAGCTAAACAAATGGAAACACCCATTTTTTTAGCCACTTTTCTGAGTACAATACAGATAGACAGGTTTGGGCTCTATAAAGGGGGCCAGCTGCAAGGTCTGCAAATGGGCACATCTTTGAATCCAGCTATTGGTTCTGTCATCATTTTGGAATTCCCTACATTTAGAAATGGCATCAAAATTCTGCAGAGTCTATAGAAAGGGAAATAGGATATACCATTTGTTTGGAAGGACATCTCAAGTCGACACTGATCAGGTAGTATCTGTGCTCATGTCTGACCTGCTAACCCACTGACTGTTCTCAAAAGGATATGCTTAATTTCTTCTTTTATAGCTCATCAAAAGTTCTCAGGGAGCAGTGTGGTGTGGCAAAGGAGCAGGACTTCAAGACAGACTCGCATTTCAGTCTACCTCTACTATTTATTTAGAGTCACCTCTCTGTAGGTAAATGACTGCAGCTTGCTTCCATTTCTATAATGGTATAATAGAACTGAATTCATGTAGCTGTGAAAACGAAATTAGATCAATTTAAAAAACATACAGTAATAGGTTGAAACATAGTAAGTAGTCAAGAAAAATGAGCAATTTTCTTATTTCTCTTCATTCAAATTAAAGTTCATGTGTCTGTGAATGAAGGACCCAAGCAATTGTGATCACTCTCCCCTATGAACTTGTGCATATTGTGCTTACGGTCTATTGTAATTTGATGGCAACTGTATGACATCATCTTTCATCTCTTGTGTTATTTAAAGTTTTAGTCACACTACACATTGGTTGTACGTTTAACTACAGTAACCATTGTCTCTCCAGCTGAACAAAAGGTCCTTGAGCACAAGGCTTATTAGCATATTTTACACATTCACTTTTTAAGGTACATTTAAAGTGTTCAATTTACAGTTTTCTAATGACTAGCCTGAATAATATGAATATTCATGCCATTCAATGATGACACTTATCTACTTATTTATTTTTTGAGAGCAGGAACTATAGTATATTGATACTTAAGGCCCACTGTCTACATGCATAAGTTTACCTCACCTAATTTGTTACTGTAGTCTTGATATTACTCATTTCAGCATTCCTAGAACCTAGCATGGTGTCTTTTTGCACACAGGAAATGATCAATAAATGTTTGATGCATAAGAGAATAAATAGTTTTCTAGCTGGGCATGGCAACACATGCCTGTAGTCCCAGCTACTCAGGAGGCTAAAGCAGGAGGATTGCTTGGGCTCAGGAATTCACAACCAGCCTGGGCAACATAGTGAGACCCCTACCTCAAAAAAAAAAAAAAAAGTCTTAAATAGTATAAATGTTGGTGAAATTGAAATACTGAAGAATAGGTCTATAAATTAAGATGGATGTAACATATTATCAAGGGGGAAATATGGTTATAGCTTATCTAAGCAGCTTCAAACAATCCAGGTCTTATTGAGCTCTTCAAGCTTGGTAAGACTAGTAGATGATGCTGTGTTTTCTCAGAAGTCGGTCCTTAACAATACACCCTCATCATGATAAGCCAAACCCCAAGAATCTAACCAGAAACTCTGCCTAAACCTCTGATTACTCCATGGGATGAGAATAAGAGACATCATTGTTTGGAATTATTTCAGGATTTGTAAACCTGAAACAAATCTGCCTTTCTTAATGGCTCACTAAATATAGGATTTCTTAGTTGGATTGGTCCTGCCTCGTCGATAAAAAGTGGTTAATCTCGCCATAGATTAGCACTTACAAAAAGCTTCTTCTTACAGTTCTTTGAAATTGAGACTCCTTTATTGTGGTGGTGGCAGGAGTATTCTAGAATCAAAGCAATTCCTTGAATTCCATTGTTCAATGTGTGCAAGGTGTTGTGTTTTGGAGGATATCAGGGAAGATAATGCACACATCCCTGCCCTTTAGGAACTCGCAATCTAGTAGGGATAAAGACACATACATAAGTAACTCAAATAAAAAGTAGAACAGAAAGTGAAATACAAAAAAAAAGTTGGTGATTATGATCTACATATAACTTTGCAAAAGCCAAAATTTATTGCCACATCGCTCACCTCTGATATCTCGCTACTTCTCACTCAAAGACTATTAATGGCTTAGAGATTTTACGCTATCACTAAAAATCTTTTCAAGTTCTGTATAGAAGGTGTTGATTTTACCTAATATATAATTCCACTAGTAGCTCATATTTGTCACATACAATAGAATTAAAGTCCTAAAGTTTCTAGTATACAATGATTTTCCTTTAGTGACATGATGGATGGCCCCGATGCTTCCCATTTTGGTTACCAGAACTTCCATGACTTTTTGTTGCTTTTGTAGTGTTGTCAAGAAGCCACTCCTCTTGGGCTAGCCACAGGGGAAGTCAGGCAGACTGTCACTATTAAAAGACCCCTTGGGGACTTTTTGGAGGTCTCAGCTGCTAGTCTTTCCTGAAATTGTCCTTCCTAATGCAGCACAGGGAATAATGAACCTTGTGGGTGTATGTTTGTTCTATAAAAGATAACCTGTGAGTAATTCTGTTTGCCAAACCCCAGTTTCATCCCAAACAGGTATTTTGACAATCTTTCTCTTAGCACCAGACTTTCCAAAAAATTTTTTTATTGGAGAAAAAAGAGGCACACAGAAGTCAGCTATTTTGGCTAAAGTCGCGGTGTTTACAATAGCTGAAAAATTTCTTTGGTTTTGGACTCCAAAAAATAACAAAGTGTAGAATGTGACATTTGTCTTCCTACAAGGAATCGTCAGTGCACCTTTTGCTTTGTTTTGTCCAAATGCTGCTGCACCTATTCCCACAGGCAATGCCCAGTTAGTGAGGAATAGAGTTGAGTTTAAGAAAGGAAGCATCTAGATCTAAAGCACCTGTATTCAAACCCAGATAACAGCAACCTAACAGCTGTAATCTCATTTTATCCAATGGAGGCTTGAAAACATCCCAATATAATTTGTGGGAGCAAAAATAGATACACAACACTTTCCTGATATTTACAGTATTAATACTATCTCCCTGAGTGATTGAGTACGTGCCAGGAACCTGCTTCTAAGTAGTTTCAAGTAAATAGTTCAGTAACCTCAACTAGTCACTTTCTTTCTCCAAATTTCCATTTTATCACTTGTGAAAGAGATGCTCTCTAAGATTTTTATTTTCTCTAAAATCTTATGATTGTTTTAGGGTTTCCTCTTTGTTAAATGTTGATAGTCTTACATGCTCCTGAATTGTCTGAAGCAAAATGAAGGGACTTTAGAATTAAACTCACTTTGAGCTCCCAGAAACTAACATTTTTCAAAGTCAAAGGCACTTTGACCTCTACGTTCAATATCAGAAAGTAGGTGGGGCAAATTCTATGATATGCAACAACATGGATGAACCTTGAGGACATTATGCTAAGTGAAATAAGCCAGTCACAGAAAGACAAATACTGCATACTTCCACTTATATGAAGTATCTAAAATAAACAAAGTTCATAGAATCAAAGAGTGGAATGGGGGTTGCCAGGGGCTCAGGGGGGACAGGAAAATGAGAAGTTAGTAACCAATGGGCATAAAGTTTGACTCAAGTCAGACAAATAAGCCCTAGAGATCATATGTACAAGATTGTACCTATAGTCAACAATAATGTGAACTTAAAAATTTGTTAAAAGAATAGATCTCATGTTAAGTGTTCTTACCACAATTTAAAAATGAGAGAGGGAGAAAGTCAATGCAATATAACACATTTCAAAAGAGGAAAAAGAAGGTCCTTGGATTGGGTTGTCAGCTTATTCTCAAATGCAAACAAACTGTTTCTCAGATAATGTAGTGAGTGTTACGATATGCATTTGCCAACCAGGTTGATTTTCTCCAAAGACCTAGCCAGGCCTTAGATACACAGCTTTGTAGACAACAAGTTGTTACCCTAGAGACACCATAGTCAGCTGCCTACCTCTCTCCCAAGTCCTCCATAGGAATAATTTGATAATGATTTAGTAAAACCATAGCAGACTAAAATCTTTATTTTTTAACCCCTTGGAAGAAAACCAAAACTTCTATACGAAAAACCTATTTTTCAAATTTCTAATTATAAAACATGCTTCCAGATTTTATTAGCATGTAATTCAGTCTGGGTGTACGCATTTTTTCCCCTCTCTTCGAGGCATTTAATCGCTCAGGGTTAAGTACCTTCAAGCAGCTACAATCTGCACTTGTAATAAAAGACACATCTAAGTAGAGGAAAAATGCCTGTTAAGTCCCTCTCCACTAAACAGGCATAACATCTTTGGAAAATTACAGAAAGATGTTCAAATGGTCCTCTTTTTTTTTTTTTTTAAATGATTCTCTTATTTTTTATAAGCACAGGTCTGAAATAAGTTTGTTTATGAATCCCCCAAAAAAGAGAGGGATCCAAGTAGTGAAATTATACAAAGTTGGTCCCTATTTTTTGAGAAAGGAGTAAATTTGATAAACAGACAATCAGCTTGATGAGTAAACTTCTATCAAGTACCAGTGCTAGTTACATTCTGGGGCTCATGAAAATACAAGAACACATGAAACATCATAGTCCCTAATAAGTATATGGAGTTGTTTATGTTAACTCCCTCTATTTCTATATATGGTTAAGAATTTTTGTAATAGAAAATTTTTTAATAATACCCAGATTCTGATATGACGTGACTAGAAGAAAAGTGGTACGTGGGATATCTATCTGTACCATATAATTATGTACTACATAAATATGTAAAACAGCTAGATACGTATCTACCTATGAGTGATGGGGTAGGAAAAGAGAAGGTGGTGGCTTCAGGATAAAGGTGACAATGAAGAGGGGTTTTAATTTGGGCCACACATAAAATATGCTAGATGAAGCTGGTGACCCCTTCCCAAATGGATATAGCTAAATTACAATACTCCTAACTCTACTCACTTTATTAAGAAAATTAGAAATGGCTCCAACCATGTCTGATTTCAAATGATAGGTCACAGAAGTTCAAATGAATTATCCTGATTGTAAAGACATCAATTCACAGTGAAGAAGCAAAAGAGAAAAGGGGAGAGGGAGAGGAGAAAAATAAGACAAGATGAGAAAGAAGACCCTGCCCTAGGCTGTGATGTGGTAGAGCCATGCTCTGATAATGGAGTTAGAAATAATTAGAGAAGGGTGAAACTTCTCAATGCCAGTCTCAGCCCAAGACCTGCCTGATGTACATGATCTAGTTGCATGTCATTTCCAGCAAAATGTTCCATTAAGCTTTTCTGACATGAGCCTCATTATCTTCCTGAAATCCAAAGCACTCCATGGAACGATTTGCTGTGATCTGGTTGAACCCCACTGAAGACGAATTCACAAGTAAGACAGCAGATGCCAATTGTCACCCTAACTTGTACTATTCAAAGGTGAACACTTTTGGCTACTTAACTATTTCTATTTATTATTTATCTACTTTGAGTTCTCATGAAAAGTGCTAAGGCTACCTGTGAAACATCTGCACCTAAAGGAAATGGACACACTGAAAATTATTGATATCAGATTGAAATACTTGTAGATTTTCTGAAAAGGAAAAAATCAACATTAGCTCCGATTTGACTTTAGATAGCCCTGTCCATGGTGCTATTTAGTAAGTACTATTTATGAAGCTTTATGCCCATCCAAATAAATGAACGTTTGGATTTCATTATTGGTCAAAGAATAAAAAGTTTCAGTTACACAGGATGGATAAGTTCTAGAGAACTAATATACAGTGTGCTGACTACAGTTAATAATACCAAACTGTATACTTGAAATTTGCTAAGGGTGGATCTTAAATGTTCTCACTGCACACAAATATACAAAATAACTATGTAAAGTGATGGATATGTTAATTAGCTTGATTGTGGTAATCATTTCACAATGTAAACATATATCAAAACATCACATTGTATATCTTAAATATATGCAATTTATTTGTCAATTATGTTTCAGTAAAGATGGGGAAAAGATGATAAATGGGGTGCTTGTCTCTTTTATATTATAAAAATTAGTGACAGTATTTTTCTGAAGGAAGACTTCTCTGTATGCTTAAAATATTCAATTTACAAAAACTAATGTACACTTAACTTATCAAGAATGGATTTACTACGTATACTATATTGATGTATCACAAACTCTAAGCTGCCATTGGCATGGCCATATATATAAATTACATCTGCACATGCCACTTTGTGTTGAAATTCTTTAAGTCACCTCCAGTTAGTAGTTGACTGCATAAGTAGTCAGGAAACTCTTGGAGAAAACCCAAAGCTTTGCGGATTGGAGAAGAGGTATAAAATGTCACTTTTTATGGCTGCCTTACTCAAAATTCATCAGCATGTCCCTCCAGTTGAGTTATAAAATAGCACTGAAAGGGCTGTCAGTTGTTTCTGCTAGTTGTAAATCAACTACTCAGTTCTGTTTAAGTAATAATAGCTACAACTGATTTAGTGCTTTGCCAGGCTTTCTGGCATAATGAACATGTAATATCTCATAATGCTCACAATAAGCCTCTGATGTTGGTAATATTATGACAAATGAGGAAACTGAGGCAGGGGTTCCATAATTTGCCCAAGGTCATGAAGCGGTAAACAGTGGAGCTGGGCTATGAACCCAGGTAGTTTGCCTCCAGAGCTCCCTTTTATTTTTTTATTTTATTTTTTATTTATTTTATTTATTTATGTTTTTTGAGACAGAGTCTCGCTCTGTTGCCCAGGCTAGAGTGCCGTGGCATCAACCTCACAGCAACCTCAAACTCCTGGGCTCAAGCAATCCTCCTGCCTCAGCCTCCCGAGTAGCTGGGACTACAGGCATGCGCCACCACGCCCGGCTAATTTTTTTCTATATATATAATTTTAGCTGTCCGGATCATTTCTTTCTATTTTTAGTAGAGACGAGGTCTCACTCTCGCTCAGGCTGGTCTCGAACTCCTGACCTCGAGCGATCCTCCCGCCTCGGCCTCCCAGAGTGCTGGGATTACAGGTGTGAGCCACCGCGCCCGGCCCAGAGCTCCCTTTTAAACAGCACACCCTCCTCACTACCTGCCCACACTTGTTGAATTAAATACAAACTCTTTAACTTATTCCTCAAAACTCTTCAAGCTTTACCTTAAGTGATGCTTCCAGATTTCTCTCTCACATTTCAAGACTTCTCCACACAGATCCCAGACGCTGGCCAAATTGTAACTGGTCACTTCTCCACATATCCTGAATTTTCTCTTTACCAATATTATTTCCTCAATGTAAAAATGCAGTCATTTGTTGAGAGCAGAAGGGGAATAGATAACAATACCATTTTAAAACATATATACAGACATATAATAATTATAAAGACTAACATTTATTGATTAATTACTAGATACCAAGAATTGTGTTAATCTGCTTACATAAACATATCCTGACTGCAATTATGCACAATAATTTACACAGGTATTGCTACCTTGATGTTACAAGAGGAAAAAAAGTCTTAGCAAGGTTACGTATGTTGTTCAAAACAACCCAGCTAATGACAGGTAGAGTCACAACCTGAGCCCAAGTCTGTCTGACTCCAGGAAGCTTTTTAATTGGACAATCTAGGCAGCATCTATTCTAAATTCTGATTTGCATTATAGTTATTTGAGAGCAAGTTTAAATTTCCCTATTGAACTGTATACTTCTTGGAACAAAGGCTAGATTTTGCATCTCTGTAGCCCCCACAGTTCTGAGCACAATGTTTGTAGAAGTGAAATAAGTAAAGGCAAAGTTTTGTAGCTTCTGGGCTATAGATACCCTGGGAGGATCCCACCACCCTCCCCACACCCCTCTTCAAGCACTACCTCTGCTAAAGTGCGCATTATTTCTAATCCTAGTTAGGCTAACACAGAAACAGATGATTGCAGAAAGAGCTAGAACATAGTGGGGCCTCTTCTGTACAGCTCTGCCAAAAATAACCTAAGGTAGAAATGGCTCACAATTCCTTACGCTGCAATGAGTGTTGTGGAAAGTGCTGTGGTTTGTGGAACATATTAGAACCAACTATTAATTCAGGCTTTCCAGAGGTTATAATGCCCTTAGAGACTGTAAAATTTGGTAAAAATTTGAAAAGAAGCATATTCCCTGGAAGATTTCTTGTATTCCCAGTTATATTGCCAATGGCCAGACTCTGAAAAATATGTATGTAAATTAAAGAAAGTTATTTAAATAGAGCCAGAAGATATTAATAAATCTGGTTTTGGTTCTAAAAATGGGCAAAGATTCGAGTCAGCAGAATTTGAGACCACTTCTAATTTTATCTGACCCATTTGGTTCCATGCTGCTCCTCTGACAGTATCAGTGCTTACGGTACCAGAGAGACCTGGCATGGTATTTGGCAAGAACACCAGACTCAAAGTCAAGACACATGGGTTCAAGGTCAGACTCTGCCACTTAAAAGCAGAGTAACCTTGAAGAAGTTTTGTGGTCCCTGTGAACTTCTCTTTCATACATACAATGGGATAGCCTGACCTATTAATTTTGTATTGTTGATACAAAAACCATATGAAGTAATTTGCAATCTGTAAGGTCTACAGCATGAAATACATGAATTAATCAATAGAGGGAAAATTGTAGCCAACAGAAAGACAATATTTGATTTTTTAAAATTTTATTATAAAGGAAAATAAGGTTGTCTCTCTCCACTGACTCCTTTCCTTCCTACCCCCATTCACTGATTTCACAAATATTTACTGAGTGCCTAATCTGTGCCAGACACTGTATTAGGGGCTGGAAATACAGTGGCAAAGTCAGATAAGGAACCTCGTAGGAGGGGTGGGAGGCGGAGGGAGAGGAGACAATTGATAAATGTGCAAATAAATGAATAATTTCAGAGGATAAGGAGTGCTATGAAGATAATTATAATGATTACAAGAGAGCTTTCTGAGATGTTAACACATGGGTTGCAATCTGAATAATCACAAGGAGCCTCTAGTTCAGAAAAAAAAAAATTGGGAAGAGTATTACAGAAAGAGAGAGTGACAAGTCCAAGTCCCTGAGACCAAAATGATCCTGGCACATTTAAGAAATAGAAATAAAGTCTTTATAAAAGTAGCATAAGAAATAAAGAGGAGAGTGTTTCAAGGTACGTTGGACAGGTAGGTAACACACATAGGAAGGGTCTCGGAGGCTGTGGTAAAGAATTTGGATTTTATTTCAACTGGAGTGGGAAGCCATTGATAGTTCTAAGGAGAGAGTGACTTAATATAATTTGCATGATCAGAATCTTTGCTAAAATCAAGTAAAGAGGCAGTCTTTGCTAATATTATCACACCAACTTTTTGTTAAGAGAAGCAGGAAATACTTAGAACTTTAGAAAAAGTTCTTCCATGGGGTAGACTAATAGGCATATCAAACTCAACATGTCCAGAACAGATTTCTCTCCAACCCTACTCCTCCACAGCCCTATTTCAGAAATGGTCATGATATGCTTCAGTTTTCAGAGCAGAATCGGTGGAGGCATCCTTGACTCATCCAATTCATCAGCAAAGCCGGAGGCCACTTCCCACCTTCTTTGTTACTATTACCAGGGCCAGAGTCCTACTCATCCTCTGCCTGAATGACTGGAATTGCTTCCTAACTGGTCTCCCTGCTTTCAACCTTGTCTCTCTTTAGTCTATTTTCAACACAGCTGCCAGAAGCAGCTGGTTAAAATGAAAGTCAGATGATGTTACGGCTCTGCCCAAAACCTTCTAATTGTTCTCCCATCGGAGCTCGAGTCAAAGTCAAATTCCTCCCAAGATCCCACGAGGCTGGACTCTATCCAGCCCACTTGCCTCTCTGCCCACGTGTCCTGCCAGTTTTCCCCTCACCTTGCTCTGCCCACACTGGCGTCCTTGCTGTTCCTCGGACACTCATGCCCATTCCCGCCTCAGACCTTTGCTCTTCCCCATTCTTCTGCACAAAATACATTCTATAGATATCCATAAGGATGTCTCTCTTGCCTGTTCTAAGATTTTACTGAAATTCCATCTGCTCAATGAGGTCATCCTCGGTAACCTTCTCTCAAATGGCACCACTGCCCCGACACTCCCTTTCTCAAGTCTCTGCTTTATAATTCTCCAAGGCACTTACCCCCATCTTCCAAACCATATGTTATAATATTCATCTGGCCCAATGTTTAATTCCCCAAACTAGATATAAGCTCCATAAGGGCAAGTTTATCTGTTCTATTTATTACTATATTTCTAGTGCCACATAATAGAAGATCAATAAATATTTATGACACATATGAAGAATCTGAAATTCACAGGCATCCTCCTAACATCAGGGTCCCTGAGCACAGAGACAGCCCCAAGCGTTCACCAAGTGTGGCTGGCGGGGAGAAGCAGTGAACAGAAAAGATGGTGGGAAGATTAAGAGTGAAATGGGAGGAAGTCCTGACAGAGAAGACACGCTTGGATGCCCACTGATGGCAACACTGACTTGGTAGGAAAATGAAGTGATAGTCTACAATATCTTCCAGGCTTTATGTGTGTTCATAACCAGTAGTACTGGTTTGCTTGCTTTTCTGGTAATGCACTATATAAAAATTACCCCGTAAGGTAGGTAATATTAATAATCATGATCATAATGGCTAGAATTTATTGAAAATTGCTCCAGTTACTGCTGATCCTTAACTATGCCACAACCAGCTTAAAACAGACTCCAAGGGTCAGGAATTCAAAGGCATGGTGGGAATAGTGTGTCTGTGCTCCGTGACGTCTGGAGTCTCAGCTGGGAAGACTTGATTGCTAGAGACTAAAATCACTTATAGGTCTCTCCATTCACACATCCGGCAATCAGTGCAGGCTGTTAGCCGGGACCTCGACTGGAGCGGCTGACCAAACCTCCAGGTGGCCTCTCCGTGTGTCTGGGTTTCTTCAGGGTAATCAGATTTCCTACAGGGCAGCTCAGGACTCCAAGCTGAAGTGTCCCAGCAAACAAAGCAGAAGTTTCAGTGTCTTTTCAGACCCAGTCTTGGAAGTCACATACTATCATTTCTGTCATACTTTATAGTCAAATAGTTACAAGTAATAGGAGAAATAAGCCCTACCTTTTGATACCAGCATATCTGGACACATTATGAAAGAACACAGAAGCAGTGGTCCCCAACCATTTTTTTTGGTGAGGGGACAGGGGTGTCGCTGCCTTTGCTCCACTTCAGATCGTCAGGATCAGGCATTGGATCCTCTTGAGAAGCGCAACCTGGATCCCCGCATGTGCAGTTTGCAATGGGGGTCACGCCTCTATGCGGGTCTGACGCCACCACCGGATCTGAAAGGGGGCGGGGCTTGCGCGGAGCAATGGGGAGTGGTCATGGGTACAGGTCGGGCTTCGCATGTGCCACCGCTGTCGTGCCGCCTGGTCCATGGCCCGAGGTTGGGGACCGCAGACGTAGAGGATGGGAGATATTGTTGCAGCCGCCTTTGAAAACCACAATCTCCCAGAAACTAGGATAAATACTTTTAGTTCTCACAATACGCTGTAAGATAGCATTGTCTGGAATGTAGAGCAAAAGGAGAATGAAATGCAGAAAGGCTAAATGATTTGCTCAAGATTACACTGTTCACACTTGGTGTTGTGCAGAGCCAAGTCAATGGACTGACTCCAAAGTTCATGCTCTTCCTAATAAATCTCCCCCAGGGCCAGAGGAGGAAATACTAGGCAGGCTCAATAAACAACACGGTGTGGAAGTTGGGGGAATGACGCAGAGATCAGAGAGCCTGAGAAGAGGAGATGAGTAGGAAAAGAAAAAGAACAAGGAAATTACTAAAGGCCAGAGCATTATGATGGTACCTGGTCAGCATTCAATTACCATACAGAGATTTGATTTCTTTTATTTGAGGGGGTATGGAGATAGCATAGACAATATTCTTCATCCAATTTCTCCTGAGTTAACACAAAACAAATATTTAAAATTTTAATTAAAAATTACATGCCAACAAAGTTCTGTATTACCTGTTTTATTCCATTGAATTTTAAATATTTTGAAAGAAGAAGTGTGATTGTTTAGATAGTCCAAATATTTTGTTCTTAAATGAATGTGTAGTGGAGGTAACTCAAAGCCAAATTTGCCTTGTTTTTATCCTAATGGCTTCGGCAAAATAGCCTCCATTTATTCATTGAGCAAATGGACATAGTCTGATGATTTTTTAATGCTACCTGGAATTATATTCATTGCCTTTTTGATAATGCACTCCTACAGAAAAACTTACAAACCCACACTGTATTGAATTCACATTAAATTACTCTTCTCTGTGTACATAATGATAGAAAATGGAGGACTCTAGCTGATATAAAGTTTGCAGGCCAACTCTCTGCCAAACATCACCTGATCTCTGTGATATAACATCCTTCCTCACGATGTCATTGCCCAGTACACTTCAAGGGTTCCCCATTGTCCTTGGGATGAAGATCAGAATCCCTACCATGGCTCCCAGAGCTCTGGGAGGCCTGAACCCCACATGTTTCTCAATGCCATCTTGTGTCCCACTTCCTCTTTGCTCCCTGATTTCCAGCCATTCTGGACTCTTTTAAGGTCTTTGCACATGTCACTGTTTCCTCCCACCTCAGGACTTTTGCAGATGTTAGTCCTTTTGCCTGGAATACTCTTAATTCCTCCACATGTCTTGTTAACTGCTATACTTTAAGTCCCACAGCAATCATAACTTCCTTGGGGATGTTTTCCTTGACCTCTCTGATAAGGTCAAATCCTCCATACCCTTATGATATACTCCTGTAGTAACACAATCCTCTGCTTCAAAGTATCTATCATTTACATTGATCAGTCTGATTCCTTGATTAATTTTTACCTCCCTGCTAGACTGTGAGCTCCTTGAGGACAAAGACCGTTTGCTTATTTTCTCTCCAATCCTCAGCACCCAGCATAGCGACAGGCTCTTGGAAGATATCCAGTAGTAATTTGTTAAATAAACAAATGAATGTTTGAATAACTGTTAAATAAACAACAACAACAAACACAATTCAGGTATGTGAGGGTCACAATCGGCTTATAATAGAACACTCATTATTGTCTGCCCTATATCCAGAGCTTTCTAATCGTATCATTACCTCCAAGGTTTACAATCTGATGACAAGCCAGCATACTGCTAATAACAATTCACTCATGATTGCCAGTTTCCAGGAGCTTTCATATACCCAACTACATTTCATTGGATCCTCAGAACCACCCTAGGAAGAGATTTTTACTGGCTTAGTTTCTTACTGATAAGGCATCTGAAGCTCAAAATGACATAAAGTTAAGGCTAGAATTCTGACCACGAAAAGGCTCCTGGCAGATCTATCTTGGAAAGGTGAGAAACTGGGAATTAGGTTCACTATCTAAAAATAGAGGTACCTCTCCAACTCTAAGCAAAAGCACAGATTTAATTTATTAAAGGAGTTATTTTGTTAAAATTGAGATATATTGGATCACATATCAACCTGACCGTAAAGTATACCTAATATGGAAGTATAAAAATGGAAAGAAAGCCAATTAGTCCAATTCTATCAAATTTATTTAGCAACCCTCACCATTTTTTCCTTCATGTACCTGCCTTGTGCTTATTCTTTATGTTGTACAAGCACCAAATTAACATGGACTCTCCTATTTTCTATCTATACAATGCAATTTAGCACTTTATTATCCAATTTACTCTCAATGTTTCCTGTGTATACCTTTAGTCTCACAACTAAAATATAAGCAGACAGGAAATAAGTCTTAGCACAACTCAATATGCCATACTCAAGTGTCTTATATAACAATTCACCCAATCTCTCTTTTTACAGAAGCTACTGGACACCTCACAATGTTGAAAGAGATTACATTACTGAGATGCTGAGCAGAGATTTTGAGAGTCTTGTGCCACAAAGACAGAAATTGGAGTCCTGAGTACTCCAAGGAAGAGAGACTTAGAAACTCCCCATGTTTTTGTTTGGGTACCATGAAAGTGCTACATCCCATACATAGATCAGTATTCATAAGGACAGAAGTCATCTTCAAGTCATCTCAACCCTTGAGTTTGGGTTAAGGTAACCCTAGCCTCCTGCCAGAAGCAAAAATAAATCCTCTCCGAAGGGAGATCATCTTAGACCTCACTTTATTCTGACATTTTTTTCAGATAAATGTCTTGGCTTTAATAAAAATCAACCAGGCATAAGAAAAGATAAAACAAAAGAATAACTAAGAGATAATAGATAATATAAACAAACCCACATAGGATCCAAATAATAAAGTCAGACATAGACTGTTTTTAACATGTTCAAAGAGATAATACATATGATGAAGAATCTTGACAGAGAACTGAAAACTATTGGAAAAAAAACCCAAGTAAAAAATATAGAACTGAAAAATATATCGATCAAAATTAAGAATTCAGAGGATGATTTTGACAGTATAGTAAACCCAGTTGAAAAGAGAGTTAGTGAACTGGAAGAGAAATCAGAAAAGAATATCCAGAATAAGACATGGAGAAACAAAAGGATTAAAAAAAAATAGAGAACAAAATAATCTAATTGCATTAAACTTATGTAGAACAGAACAGAACATTCTAATTGTATTGCAAATGTATAAAACAATCTCCCTGAAGAGGATAAAGAGAGAAGATGCTGACTTAAGTAATATTAGAAATTAATGGGGTCTTTAAAATTAAAAGCAAAAGAAACTGTACATAAGAACTGCACTCCAGTTGGTAAAGTTGTGTCCCACTGGATACATGTTAACAATTCTGAATTTGTCATACACACATACAGGAACTGAAAAACCAAGAAAATGGATGACAAATAGTGAAAGCAGATTTCTTACTGCTGAAGAGGGAGTTTACAGATAAGCAAGAGGAGGAAGCTAGAACAACCCACTTGGCAATGGCCTGGATTTAGAGACATGAGTCTCAACTCATGTTTAGCTTAAAATAGATAAAAATGGTTACACTATCTGTATAATATTTATGCTTATACTATATGATATTTATAAATATGTATACAGGTGTCACTTGTTATCCATGGGGGATTGGTTCCAAGACTCCTGTTGATACCAAAATCCCCAGATGTTGGGTCATGGGGGCAGATGGCTCATGAATAGATCAATGCCCTCCCTCAGGGTTGAGCGAGTTCTCACTCTAGTAGTTCCAGCTAGAGCCAGTTGTAAAAAGAGTCTGGTATTTCCCCACCCCTTGCTTCCCCTCTCACCATGTGATCTCTGCACACACTGGTTCCCGTTCACCTTCCACCATGAATAGAAACAGCCTGAAGCCTTCAGCAGATACAGACACCCACTCATGAATTTTCCAACAAGCAGAATCATGAGCCAAATAAGCCTTTTTTCCTTTATAAATTACCTAGCCTCAGGTGTTCCTTTGTGATAACAGAAAATGGACTAAGACAATAATGTACCAATATTGGCTCATTAATAAAAATTGACTGTATAAAATAATTATAATATCTGGTGAAATTTAAAATGCATGTAGAGTTAAAATATGTGACAATAATAGCATATTAGTTGGGAAACTGGTAAATGCGTTATCCAGGGGAAAAAGAGTATATAATTCTTTATGGTTTGTATTATTTGTCCAATAGTAATAATAATAATACTTTATTACTGTATGGTGAGATACTTATCATTTTCTATAAAAAGCCATCTGCTAAAAATTACATCTTTTTATGTATAAAACTAACATGACTTCTGTCTGTAAACTAGAATGTTGGTACATGGTTCCTTGATCATTAAGGAATTCCTTGTCTTAGAAGCCCAAACAATGTGTCTTGCTTTAATATCCCCTAATACTTACAATAACAAGTTTGTAAAACACATTCCAAAAAGAAAGCCTTCTTTAAAAAAACAAACAAACTTCTTTACACTATCAGCTCTACTTCTGAATTTCAATACATTTCAATAAATTTCAATACATTTCAATTTACAAACAGCTTTTAGAGAAAGTGGGTAAAGTAGGGTACACTTGTGCCCTGTTCCTTTCAAAACAGAATGAGAGTCTTCGATTCTCAACTACAACATGATTGTGATATTGTATCATAGACGTAGCCCCAGTTAAATGAAGCAAGACATTGAAATGAGATTTCTTTTCATGTTTCACAGAACACAGGGACTTTTTTTTTCCTGGGGTGTAAAGATTGAATGTAATATTTCAATCATACCCGAAAGAACATGAGTTAATATTTCATAGCTACTTATCCACTGATTCAGAAATCATAATGCAAATGTTCAAATATGTATGCTTCATAGGCAAAACATGGGGCCCTGAATTTTGTATCATGCTCTCGTTTGCCACTGACTTATGGTTCATTTCAGATCAGGTAACCAGAAAATCACTGTATTCAACGGGGAAGTGATAGCAATAAAGTCTTTATACTTACAATCCTTTCATATTTATTCACACACAAGACTTATTTGCCTCTTTGAATAAAATTAAAATATCCAACAAAGTCAGTGTCTAAGGGATCAGTGTAAAAATAATGTGGCTTTAATTGATCTGATTGCAATTTTCACTACACATCATATGTAAAATTCAAAGGCTCTTGTGAGAAGAGTGATTCTACCGTAATTTCCCATTATTCCCAACATGATGAGTTCCTTCAATATAAACTTTCCACCTCACCCGTAACGAAAGCTGTATGTTTTCAACCTTGTCTTTTAATGCTCCTGAAAAACGTTTTGTGAGCAATGAGTGAGGTCAGAAAGGAACTGCATTATTTGGAATGCTTTTTACTCACTTTGTGCCCTTCTTTCCGGTATCACTATCCCCAGGCTATGGAAGCAGAAAATCTGATTCAGACAAAAGCTCAAGGCCCTTCAGAGTGAATATCAGAGCTAGGAAGAGGACCTCAGGTACCATGCATGACTGGAGAAAGGAGTTCTGCCTGTTCTACTTTGTAGTAGCTTCAAAGCATGGAGGATAAGACACAGGGAGGAGAGCTCACCACCTCCCACTCCATCCCGGCTCCCCAACCCAACTCCCGTTCTCTTCAGAGGCACATTTCCTCTTTTTATCTCTCCATTAGCCTAAACAATCTAGGAGCATTAAGGGACATTTTTAAACCATATATTGTCATCAAGTACCCCCTGATAGGAAGAACTGAGAAGGTCCATCACCTCCCTGGTATCCTTCCCAATAATGCATAACCTCAGTCTAATCATAAGGAAACATCAGACAAACCTAAATGGAAAGAAATTAGAAAAAATAATTTATCCATACTCTTCAAAAGTGTCAAGGTCTCGAAAGACATGGAAAGACTGAGGGACTGTCACAGATTGGAGAAGACTAAGGAGACAGGACAACTAAATGAAATATGTGAAAATTGACAGGATCCTTTAACAGAGAAAGGACATTAGTGTGAAAAATGGTGAAATCCAAGTTCTGTACTTTAGCTAACACTATTATAGGTTAACTTCTTAGTTTGAATAAATGTTCTATGGTTATATAAAATGTTAACATAAGAAGTAGCGGGATGAAGGCTATACAGGGACTCTGTACTGTTTTTTCAACTCTTCTATTAGATTTACATGACCTTGAAATATTAAAAATTTACTGTTAAAAATACAAAGAAAAAAAAACCTACACCACATATTGTGATGAAGGAATGAAGGAAAGAGGGAAAGAAGAAGGAAAGAAAGAAGACTCTAATTTAAGGAAATACTTAAGAGATTTAAAAAATGCTGATCAATTCCTCAGTAGACCCAACATACTCATTTGTAAGCTGATACAAATAGAGTCATAAAGTGATACAGAGTCAGAAAGTGGCATAATACAGTGGCTAATGACATTGGCTTTAGACCTAGACATATTTGAGTTTGAAACCTGATTTTACCACTTATTAGCTATGTGTCCAATGTTGCATTATTTAATCTCTCTGAACTTCAATGTTCTCATACATAAAATAGGAATGTTAATAGTACCAACTTCATAGGGTTGTTATGAAGACTAAATGAAGTAATCTAGGTAACGATTTAGCACCTGTCTGGCATACAGAAAGCACTTAATAAATAGAAGCATTTAATACTATCTCAGAAGCTGGTTCCACATTTCCAAAATTCATGTCTTTCCTCTCACTTGTAGAGAATAACAATTTTCCATTGCACTCAGCCTTATCCTAATTGTGTCCATCCTTCAAATGCCAATGGAATCTCACTGCCTCCGTAAACCTATGATCTGATCTCTAACCTTCAATTTTGCATATGGTTTATGTATTACATATATAGTTATCATTCGCTATTATTTTATGTTCGGTAGTCATTTTTTCATCATACTACAAGATCCTTCACTGTAAGGACAACCTCATTTCTTCTTATATTTCCCCTAATGCTAAGAACGTAGTAGGCATTCAAAAAGTCATGATGGTTTATGATTATGATATTTTAAGTGTTTCTAGGGGAATCCGGTGACACCATGGATTTGGTCATTAAGAATTTAGAGGCCTATCATAACAGGACTTAAACATATAATTAAAAGCCCTTTGAAGAAAAAATAAAAGTCTTTTAGAATCCTCTTCACTCCAAATGCAAACTAAATTAGATTCTTTGCTACTGTCTCTGGGGTCTATGTCATGTGCTTTTGTCTGTTAAAGAAGATGATTTAAAATAAAGCCTTTCAGGGACTTCCATAGATACATTTCTTTGGATGAAATATATTCTTTCAGGAAACTTACCCAAATTCCTAATAACTTTGAAATTCTAACAAAGATACCATGGCTACACACACCACCAGGAAGAGCACATCACTTCTTTTAACAATTCCCTTATATATAAAATAGCATTATGGTTTCCTAAGTGATTTTAAGTGCATACGGTTTCAATTGATTCTCATAAACACTCTGAGATGCTGTCTGAAAAGTATTATCATCCCCAGTTTGCAGATAAGACAACTGAGGTCCAGACTTGCCAAAAATCACACAACTAGCAAGCCGCAGTTTAGGACTCCTCTTGTTCAACAAGCATTTATTGAGTATCTCTTTCATGGAGTGGGCTTCTCCTATGTGCCCACATGTTTGTACCTATCATAGCACTATGCTTATCATGAAGGATTGAAATCACCAACCTATTTGTTTCTCTTCTCCCCTGGACTGTGAGCTCCTTGCAGGCAAGCCTCTCTGTCTTGCCCTAGTTTTGTCCCTGGTGCTTAGCACCAGGTACACGCTCAGTAAGGATTTGTGAGATAGATGAATGGGGGTAGCTAAAAAAAAAAGGATGCCGAAGGATGTGTCAAAAGGGCTCAAATGAATTGTTTTGGATAAATGAAAATTTTTAATATTAATAGCTAACTAACGAAAGGAACTAACGCTCCTAAATGAAAGTAAGAGGAACCCATTGACTGTCGGGGTGATGAAGTACTGGAATAGAATCCCAAGAGACATAGAAGTTAGTCCCTGGAAATCTTCACGAAGACCATGGAAACCTATGTGAAATACCTTCCTTCCTGAATCTTTTTCATCTATAGGATTCTATGACCTTATATTGTGCAACCAAAATCAACATTTCACTGTTTGTTCCCACCTTCATCATTGCAACAATATCTGCCTTCCATCTACGGCCATCTGGTTGCACAAGCCCCACCTTCAGAATCAGAACTCTGAAATGTTCGCAGAACTTGAGGCTTTTTGGAAACTTGGCAGAGAGTTTGTTCTCCACAGTGATAGCATCAATTTCCCCAGGTGGGAAAAATGCCAGTGACTAGTAACAGTATCTGATGCTAAGCAACCAGAGTGGTTCCAGGAGGTGTCTGAGAAGAGCATTGCAGAGCAATTTGATGATGCAGTTCTGGCCTTGACTCTGCCACACCCTTCAGTGTGACCTCGGATTAATCACTGAGCTTCTCTGGTGGTCTATTTTGTTTTCTCATCTCCAAAGTGAGCATGTGCCTTCCAGATCCTGGGTGCTACGTTCTGTGTGACTGACAACTTACACTGAGGCGGGGGCGGGGGGCCGGGAGAGGGCATGATCAGACACTTTGGACAACCATCAAACTTTTTCTTTCAGACTAACCAACATTGTGAACAGTGTGGCCTGCTTTTTGGTTCTTTTTCTTTTTTTTTTTTTTTCTTGTTCCAGAAACACTGGAAAATAAATGTAACAGGTTTAGTGGAGACAATCTGGGTCAACACAGAGAGAAACTATGTATCAATTAAAATCAAAGTCTTTGTCCACAAAAGGATGAGGAATAAGAGAGACCGAATTTGTAATCACTAGGAAAACAAAAGTCACCAAAAAATGATGTAAACTCATTTATGTTTAACCTGCTCTAAATAAAAATAACCAACAGATAAGTTCACTGTTTAGACCATCTGCATCTGATAAGCATAAGTTTAAATCCTGGCACCATCTGCTCAACTGGAATTTGATACTGTATCAATATGCCAAATCACAATTATGATAGCAAGGACAGCCGTCTCGTGGCTTATGATCTCAACAGCAACCATTCTTTAATGGGATGAGAAACCAGAGCCAAGTCAACTTTGGTTGGAAATTATTTCAGTGCTTGATGCTCACCCTGATTAAAACCAAATAGAGGCATGTAACTGGCAAAGCCATAAGCAACCAGACTCTCAGGGTAGGAGAAACATTCTGGTTAGGGACCCAGAATGCCCAAGAACCCAGGACTTGTCACAAGACCAATGAAGGTAAGAATCAGAGCAGAGATTTTTATAATAGTTTCATCCATCTAGGGCTCATCACTAGTATCTGACCAACCAATTGACCTACCAGCATGTATTAGTCATGGGGCATTTTTCAGTTGGGTTGTAGGCAAGCCGTTAAAACATAGTGCTGAGATACTCACTGCCAATATCCTTAAATTCTGAGACTTTCAAGATCCGTTGTCCAAAGTCCTTACTTTACAAATAAATAAACTAAGGCCCACAAGGTTAAGCAAGTTTCCCAGGTCCCCATCCAGTTAGTACCGGAAAGAATCTCCTTTCTCCCAGACTAATCCTTCCCCCAAGATGCTTCCCCAGAGTCCCAGTGCTAAACGCATTTGCACAGATTTTTCTTGTCCTTGCCAAATAGGGTCACATGATTTTCAAGCCACTCACTCTGTCGTTTCTAAATGACTCTGCCTAGCTTGCTATCTTAAAAGCAAATTTCTCTAAGATGGTACCTTTCGTAGTCTTCAGTTTATGTCACAAAATAGGAGTTGTGCGTATTTTATATTACCTGTGTTTTACCATGGGGGAGCTATGATCATGGTTTTTAGGTAAGTGTAATTAATGATATGATCTCATCTATCTGCTGTTCCAGATGTATCAGATTATCCATTAATTCCATAAAAGCTTATGGAACCATCCCTTGAAGGTTCCATGCCTCTGCACAAGCTGTTCCTCCTGCCTGGACAACACTCCCATTGTTCCAGATCCCAGTTCACCAGGCCAACTCCTGCTCATCTTTGAAGGTCTAACTCAAATATCTCTTCTCCAGAGTTTTTCCTCACTTCACCCAATAGGCAGAATTGATTTTTCCCTCTGCATTTTAATTTTGCTCCCAGATATAGCACTTATTAACTATCTGATAATTACTTGTGTATGTGTTTGTGTCTCCACGAGACTATCAGCATCAAATGGAGAGACTGGGTTTTACATACCTTCAGCATCTAACAGTAGCTGACACATAGGAAGACCTTGGTAATACTTTGTTGTCTAATGATGTCAATGCTGTAACAGAATCCCTCCCAACACCTATGCCAGTTTTCTAATTTTCCATACACTGCCAAAGGTCCTTTGATATAAAAATTATCATAGTCAGCAAGTATTGGATCAATACCCTTAAAGCACGCATCGTGATGAGACTTGGGAGAACAGAGAAGAAATGAGAACACTCACATTCGCAAGTTATTTAAACTCTTTTGGTGGGTTTTGCGCCCTTTAAAATAAGAATCAGATATTAAAATGCTTTCAAAGGGCATGAGCTTTATTCCCATAGGCTCGAATTTTCAGTAGCGAATCTCAAAAGATGTATCTGAAGTTTGATGAGGAATAGAGAACATTATAATTTTCTATCTAAGAAGCAAAACATCCCTCATTTCTATAATAGTAATAATAATAAACGCTAACATTTATCGAGGACTTACTGTCAGCCAGGCACTTTACTGAGCACTTTACATTCATCATCTCATTTTACCTTCTCAGCGACTCCATAAGGCACTTGCTGTCCTTATCCTCATTTTACAGATGAGGAAACTGAGGCATCAAGATTTTAAGTAACTTGTGTGCACAAGGTCAAACAAGGAATATGTGGTAGAGTGAGGATTTGAACCCAGCCAAACTGATTCCAGCCCCTGCTCTAGTTAAACACAAACCACAGAAATGAAATAAAGAGCTCAGCAAACTCACTCCCCTAAGTGAAGGAGGAGATAGAGTGCTTTAGCCTCTCTTAGCTATGGACAGGGATGCCACACCCTTGAGAGAGGCACATAGAACCTCCAAAGAAAGAAAAAGCATGAGACTTTAATGCTTATCAGTCAAGAGGAACGGATTGTTAAAAGGTTGAAATCACTGAATCAGTAGACCATGTTCTGTGCATAAAAACAAGATTATCACCCATGCAAAATGACTTTCCCTAAAAGCATAAGCCGAGAACATTTTATTCCATCAATGGGGTGTGCTTGTGTATTTCATGGGGTAAAAATTGAGCTCACTTTTAGTGAGGCTAGTGTGTATATTTCCTGGAAATTATTGATTTATTGCTTATTGGGAAGCTTTTAGCTTTCATCTAGAAGAGACAGAGTTAGTGATGTATTTGTGTTTTCATCAGGAAAGAGAGGAAAGGCTGGAGTCCCTTTAAAGAGAGATTGGTTTCTGGCCCATCTCAGCAACTTATTTTTGATCATAGTAACTTTTGTCCAAAGAAAAAGGAGGAATTGTGATGTGTGTGATATAGATATACATATATAATGTGTACAATATATACACATATATGTAATATGTATATACCATATTACACACGACTTCTTTGTACAGTGTTTTAGAGTTTACCAAGCATTTTCCTATGCACATCATCTTAGTTAAGGCACACAATAATCTGATAAAGTGGATGGATTTGTTTCCATTTTTTGCAAGAAAACCCGAGACTCAATTTGTCCAGTGGCTCACAAAGCTATTAAGTAGCACAACTGGGGTATAAAACTCTAGTTTTCTGATTCCAAGTCCATGACTTTCCAAACAGCCACTGTGTTCACCTATCTTCAGGGTTTGAGTGAACTTGCTTACAAATTACCTCGTTGGCTCGATGCCTCTGACAGCACCTAAATAATTTATGATCCCTGAGATAGGCAAAGTATAGGTGGTAAACATGATGTGATGTTTGACCAAGCCAAACTGAATTTTTTAAAAATGCGTGAAGCTTTTATATATTACACTTCTCACATGAGAGTTAAAATCTGAGCTTTCTCTTGTGGAGTGAGGCTGGGAGCAGCAGCTTTTGAGATAGATGGCCCGTATCTCTTCCAAATAGGGAGGTTTGAACAATTCGTCTTGACTTTTGAAATTTGGAACATTCAAAGGCAACATCAAAAGCAAAAATATCTCATTTCCTTCCCATTACTGAGACTTGGCTGCTAATATTACAGCACCTGTTTGGCATCGGATGACTGGGAATGCAAACGCTTCTGTTCAAAAGCAAAATACAATAATTGAAGATTATATTCTTTACAATGGATCATCTCCTCCTGCTGTTAATTTTTTTTTTCCTAAGCAGAAAATATTACAATTATGTTTTAATCCTGGGAGACTTTTGTCTAATAAATAGTATGGTTTCCTAGGTGCAAAGCAGATACGGCAGAAATTAAATAGCCAGTACTAATTAGTGTTTTTTGATTCCTCCCTTTTTTCCCCTCCCATTCCCTGGGACTGACTGCTAGGGCAGGAATGGATTTATCACCATCAGATAAAACCAGTCAGCACAATTCAAACACTTGGGCAATTTTGCCTTATCTTCCGAGGTAAGTTGGGTTCTTTTATATTCATTATGGGTCTTGTTTATGGAAGATCTAAAAGATGTAAAACAAGAAAAACCTGACTGTAACAATGAGCTCCATTTAAAGAACTAGTAATGTAACAGCACAGTCCTTTGGGGATAGGACTGTGATGGACAGAACCTAAAGCCATTATCACTACACTCCTTGTCCTTTACAATGAAGTACAACAAAAAGGGGCTGGGATGGGGAAAAGAAAAGAAGAACTGTGAGGAGGGCTGACATGCAAACCTCAGACATCGCTTTTCTTTCTTCTTCTTCTTTTTCTTTTTCCCAGACTTAGGAAGAAAACTCTGAGGGGTAAGACTCCTTGCTGGTTGTAAAACTCAAATGGAAACAGAGTCGACCTTGATGGTCGAGAGCCCTCACAATATAGATTTCAACATAAGGCAATGAATTAAAAATGATTAAAATCAGAATTTCTCTGGGATTAAAGGAAAATGACAAGGATCACAGATTCCGTCTCAGCCTGTGCCTACTAGAATACCAAAAATGTTAACTCACAATTGACATGACTCTATTTAACAGCTGACGGGGCTGATGCGGCTTTGTTTATGAGCCTGGAGGACCATTCAAGCTGAAAATATGGCAGGTATCTGTAAAGCAATTATCAAAACCTAAAAGACAGTTCTACAATGATTGAGAGACAATTGCTCTGCCGTGGAACAAAAATATCATGTCGTTTTCCAATCTTGCATTAACAAATAACCCCAAAATCTCAGTGTCCACTGATGAATCTATATATACGATTAGGCTCCTTAAAATAAGACCCTCCAAAGCTGCACTTGCCAAGACAGTAGCCATTAGCCCCAGGTAACTATTGAGCACTTGAAATACAGCAGGAGTGACTCAAAGAGCTCAATTCTATTTTAAAGACTTTAGTTTAAAAATTGAAGCAATAAAGTATTTAGAAATAGGTTAGTGTAATATTTTTGATATATTGGGTTAAAATGTTTTATTCAAATTAATTTTATAGCTTCTTTTTACTCAGCATGTCCACCACCTGCCCTCTGTGTGGCTGTCCAGGCAGAGCCTTTGGAGGCTCCACGCACTTACATTCCAACCGTGAGGCTGAGAGAACAGGCCATGCTCAGCCTGATTCCCAGCCCTGCGCACCTGCTTTTCCTTCTGCCTATAATGCTGTTCCTTGTATTGTCTGCCTGACAAACTTCTTCTCATTCTAGACAGCTCTACTTAAGAGTTGTCACCTCAAGGAGGACATCCCTAATCATTCCACAGAGAATTAAGTACTTTCTCTTCTATTTTTTCCCAATACCTGCATCATTTTTATATTATAAAACTGTTCCATATATTCATACTTAATACATTCTTGAAGTCACGTATAAGGTCTAGCTGCATAAATCAAATCATAGATTTATACGTTATATAATTGGCATTCCCAAAGGAAAAAAATAGTATGCCCAATTACACCTGTCTTTTTAGACAGCATCTTTGAGATATAGTTTCCATATTTTATACATTTTTAACTATGATTTTTTTTCTTTCCTAATTGAAAACTCACTCAGTTGGCCTAAGTCCAATGATATCCACTTAAAGCTAGGGATGTGCCTCTTTCAGCAGAATTTCCATCTTTGTCTCAATTATACTAAGTTTATGAGATATATGGTTCTCATCACCAATTCCGCAGTTTCATTTTCAATTCTCTACTCATTTTTATAAGGTAATAAAGGCAAGATACAATAAAGTATTCAAATAATTATTCAAACATTTTCATATTGGCAAAGATAATAATGTAGCTGAAACTGAATTCTCAACTGCAGTTCTGTGCAATGCCTTTCATCTTTGTAGCCCTGGAACATGGAACGGTACAGTGCACTGCTGTTTAGTAGGTGCTTAATAAATCCATATTGGTGAATGACAGATTTAGTAGCCAAATGACATTTGAAAATCCTCTAACCCCTTTTAAGTGACCATGGCATAGAGGCAGCAAAACATACCACACATCAGCCATTATGCACAGTGGGGAAGAGAGATGAGTCTCACAAACCGGATTCAAATCCCAGTCTACTATCTCCTAGTTTGGGGAACTTGGACTTATTTACTAACTCTTAGCCTCAATTTTTCTCTCTAAAATGAAAATAACAGAGTCATTAGGCAGATAAAATAATATGGGTTTTGGGTTTCCAATACCCACCTACATGATCTTCGAGAACTTCCAACTCCTCCAAAAATCATCCTTCTTTTAGTTGTCCACCTAAATGGCCATACCTTGAACCATGTCAGTTTAATTACTTGACACTTCACAAGCTCAACTTCAAATGACCACCATGTCCTCCTAGGTTTCTAGCTCATTTGTTACAGTACTAGATTCCAAAAACCTTCAACCCCATAGGGATCTTTAATTCACTGATCTTATACCTTTTCATCATCCCTCATCTCCTTGATGTCCTCACTGAATTTCTTACCCACTTAAATTCAATGGTTAATCATCGAAACAAGTTGTGTTAGCTCTCTTGCATACGTCTTCAACTCTTCTGCCTGAGCTTTGGGAAACCCATGCCTGCAGGTTAGGATCAAATCCTGGACTACTCCCCACCTGTACCTATGCAGCTGGACATGGCTGGGGAAAAAGAGACAGCCATGCTGAATGATATCACTTGAAATTCATGGCCACTTGATTCAAGCGGGTCCTCAATGCCACTGCTCAATAATATATTTTCCTAGTTCATTTATTCTCCCATAGTCCTGGATTACTATTTTATATTGTTTTTTTCTCTTCAAATCTCAAATACTTCCTTCTGCATAAATGTATATATGTATGCATGTATATGTATACTATTACCATATGCACTATATCTACTACATATCTATTCTATATTCATATGCCCTATTACTGTGGATGAACGGACAAGGCTCATAACAAAGAATAAACTCTTTATGCACTCAATTCCATTCCTTCTTACTTGTCCAAGTATATCTCCCCAGGTGCCTCTCCCCTCTCTCCTGCATTGTTGATTTTCCCCTAACCACTGGCTCCTTCCTATAGGCATACAAACATGCTGTTTTCTTCCATCTTAAATAAAGTCCTCCCACTTTCTATTCTACTATCTCATTTCTATATTTTTTATAGCAAAACTTCTTGAAAGTCTACAGTCACTTTTCCCAATTCCTTTACTCCCATTCTCTTTTAAACGCATTCTGATGAGGCTTTGGCCCTCACCAGTTTATCAGAACTCCTTCTGTCAAAGTCAGCAATGACCTCCATATTGGTATATCCAATGGGCATTACTCTCAGCCCTCAAAGAATTTATTCTTTCAGCAGCACGTGACTCAGTTAATCATTCCCTCCTCCCTGAAGCATTTTGTTTTCACTTTCCTTCCAGGACACCACACTCTTCTGGTTCTCCTCCTGCCTCACTGGCCACTCCTTCTAAGGTCCCTTTGCAGGTTCCTCCTCAACTCTGAAATATTAACACTCAAGTGTTCAGGCCTCAGTTCTTGAACCTACTCTCTTTTGTTACTGCATTGTTCCCTTGGTGTTGTCATTCAGTCTGTTGGATTTAAATACTTTGTGTATGCTGAGGACTCTCAAATTTATATCTTAAGCCTGAACCTCTCCCAACTTCCTACTATCTATATGAACATCTAACAAGCATCTCCAACTTATCATGTCCAGAATTTGAGTTCCTAATATTACCTCCAAAAGCCTGATCTTTCCTCAGTCTTCTCTATCTTGGTTAGTAGTAACTACATTCTTCCAAGTAGCTTAAGCTAAAAATCTTCGGGTCATTCCTGACATTATTCTTTCTCTCCTACAACACTCCATGCCATTAGCATATCCTGATGCCTCTACCTTCAATATATATCCAGAGTCTGATCATTATCACCATTTACACCCCTGCTGACCTTATCTGAGCCATCTCCTTCTCACAACTGAATTATTCCAACAGTTGTCTAGTTGATAACCCTGCTTCTTCTCTTAGTCCTGTTAGTCTGTTCTAAAAACAGCAGCCAAAGTTGAATATAACAGCTAGTTTATTAAAATGTAAGTCAAATTTCCAATACTACATAGCAAGCAGCTTTTTAAAATAGGCCAAATCCTGTTGCTTACCTGCTTGCTGAAAACCCAACGATGGCAGCCCCACCTTACCCAGAGTCAAAGCCAAATTCTGTACAAAGACCTGTAATTCCTGAAACAATCTGGCCTCCTGTTCCCTCTCTGATCTCATTCTCTTCTAGTCTCTTCCTTCCTCACCAGCTCCAGCTACGCTGCCTCCCTCTAAGCAGCTTCTCCAATAGACCCAGCACTCCCCAATCAGGGCCTTGTTTTTCCCTCTCCCTGTTAGATGCCTCGTAGTTTGAAACCTCATCTTCTACAAGCCTTTAGTTTGAAACCTCATCTTCTACAAGCCTTTATTTAAATATCACTAACTCGGTGAAGATTTCCCTGCCTAAAATTCCAACACACATCACTAAATCCATCCTGCCTCATTCTCCATAGTGTTTACCTCCCTATCCATGTGACATAATTTACATTTTACTTATTTCTGTTGCTTATTATCCATCTCCCCAGGAACACATATACACATCCTAGAATATAAGCTCCTTGAAGACAGAAAATAATTTGTTTTATTCAGTGCTGAATCCTCAGTGCACATATTAGCTGTTAAATAAAAATTGTTGAATAAATGAATAAAGCATAAAACCCTTAGCACAAAGTCTGGCAGAGATAAACCATCCCCATAAAAGTCAACTATTATGTATTCATATAGACCAAGATTATTTTTTCCCCTCAGACTCAAACTCAGAATCAGTCTAGGCTCAATCTCACAGTGGATAATTGAAGAAAGAGTAAGCCTCATTTAATGAACTCTTACATTATACTTCCTATGTTTCATGGATTGTTCTAAATGCTTTAAAAATATTAGCTCGTGGATAGGAAAGACCTGTACTCTACAGATAATCCAATGTAACTTAGCAATTAAAAAGCATTTGCAGCCTTGAAGTCAGCTGGACTTGACTGGAGTCTGAACTTGATGTTATTAGTAAAACTAGTTGTGATCTTGGGTAAGGATCTTCCTAGGTCTCAGTTTTCACATTTATAAAATGGGAAAAGTAATTCCTACCTCCTAATTGTTCTAATGAGAAATCCTAGAGTTCTACATAGAGAACATTATAATTATAATATGTACAAAGCACTTATTACAGTATCTGCTGGGTGACTTATACCCAATTAGTAGCATATATATAATTCAGTTTAGAAAAAAGTAAATAGCTAAATGGGAAAAAATAGAAACCATAAGAAACAAGGAGAAAAAAAGAATTTATACTTCCTTGTCTCTAGGGTTCTAGAATTTTCATCAAGATTCAAAAGGGAAAAAGGTTGCGAGAGTCAATTGGTTTTAAAACAAAGAACCAATTTTTCTTTTTAGTTTTTTGGTTGCAACATTGCTGTTGGGATGCCTAGGCTTCTAAAATAATGGAAAGCTGTTATTAACATAAAATACTCATACCAAACTTATTCTCCCAAATAATGTTCCCCCAATGCAAAACTGGGCAAGCTACTAAAACAGAAGCTCACTTTCAGAATATTTTATGATTTAAACAGAGTTTCAGGTTAGTCATAGGTTCATGCTTAAATGTACCCTTTCTGTGGGGACCAACAATGCCTGTCAGGGCACCTGGATTAATCTTGCTTAAGAATACTCCACTTAATAGACATTGGAGACTTGGAAGGGTGGAAGGGAGAGGTGGGTGAGGGATGAGAAATTATTCAATGGGTAAAATGTACATTATTTGGGTGATGGTTACATTAAAAGCCCAGACTTGACTACTATGTGATATATGCATATAACAAAACTGCACTTTGTAACCCCTTAAATTTATACAAATTAAAAAAAAAGACTACTTCACTCATCTCAGTTTTACTACTGATTCTAGAACCAGAAACTCCTCATATGCCTTTTTATTTTTTTATTTTTAAACGTATATATTTATTTTTGCTTAGGTATTTGGTGGAGTGGAAAACAAGGATAAATTCTCTGTATTCCATGTCAAAACGTTTTTGACATCTTTTTTGTACTATGAAATCATGCGCCTTTTCATATCTGTGGTACCTTGGAAATCAAATTCTTAAAAATAATGCTGTGTAGGAGTCTCTGGGAGAAGAGATTGTATCCCAGAAGTTTTGTGTGGGTAACTGAGGACAGATTTGCAGATTTCAGCCCAATCTGGTTTAATTTTTTTTTTTTTTAAAGTTGTATCATTGGGAAATCGTGTTCCTAAGACTTGAAATGTAAAGGAAAATCAGTCAGATTGAACACCTTCTACCATCCACACACCCTACTGGGGGGTTTACGTGGGCTTCTCATTGAGTCTTGGGAGGTGGTTTCCTTGAATAGTGGCTTTGGCAGTTCGAAAAAGGCAGCACTACCATCTGGTCTTTCTATGGGATGGCATGACAGTTAAGAGTGTCAGTATTAGGATCAGGGCAATTAGGGTTTGAATTATGCTTGTGCCGATTAATAGTTAGCATGGTGATGACGTGAGTCTGTGGGGGAGGGAGGCTTATTTTAAAGTTCAGCCCCATCGCCCACGCTTGCTCTCTCTCAGTCCACCCTCACCCCCATTCTTAACATGAACCAATGACCTTTTCTTAAACTCCAAGCCGGATGGGTGCTCCTGGGTTCCTTCTATACAGAAATCCTGAAGCAGCCCCCAACGGAGTGACCTTGAACACGTTAAACCTCTCTGAGCCTCAGTTGATCATTGTGGAGGTTTTGTGAGTGTTAAATGAGAAACACCTTACATGACACATGATACAGAATACAATAAGGATTACTGTTATGCTCTCTAAATTTTAATATATACCACTGCCTACCTCTATTTTATTTCTATCTGAAGTCAGAAGGACTTCAGTGGCAAGACAGCAATTATTTGATTACATTGCATCTGGTTGTTTTGAAGAAAACTTGTTTTCCCATAAAAGGAAGCAAATTACCAAGGCAAATTACAGATCATAAAAAATATGAAAATACAGCTATGATAAAAAGAAAGTGTTCCTGCTGTTTTTATACAGCAGAATACGGCTGCTATGAGGAATTATTTGCAAACACCCCCCGAAATAGGTTTTTTGTTTACAATTAATTCTTCATGTCAGAACAGAAAGCACCATTTTAACCAGAGATTTTACCACAGTTTCTTAAGCTCTTTGGAGGGAAGATACATTATATTGATCTAATAAAATAATAAGGCAACCTTAGATTTTATTCACAATATATAAAACAATTCCAAACTACTAGGTAGAAAGCATATAAAGTCAATTGTAGAAGCCATTTTCCACCCCATTTTCATTAGAAATAACTCCAATTGCTTGCGTTGTTACAAAAAATATAAAGTGCATAATTAAGGTAACATTCTCTGACAGATCCAAAAGAAAGAAGCAAGATTTATTTTTGCTCTTTAATTTTTCCAATAATTGCCTTCATATAGACTTGTTCTGAAAACTAAATATAAGTCAAATGAAAACAAAACAAATAAAAATGAACACATCATTAAACCTGAACAAAAATGGGAAAAGCCAATTTTTTTCAAAAGAGAAATTCACCATTTGTTTAGAATATCTGGGTCAGGTTTTTGCAAACACCTACACTGAGCCCTACATTTCCTGGAATTGCCCCAAAGACCACCAGGAAAAAAGGAAGAAATGGGGAATACGAAGGAACACCTTAACCACACACAATTCCCACTTCAATCAAAACAGGGCCCCTTTCAAAGATTCTCTATGTTGGTTTCTACCTTGGACTTCATTTAAAGCCTGGCAACTCAAAGAGAGGAAAGTGAATCACAAAATCTTGGGATTCCTCCCCTCCCCCCACCCCAGGATGCTCTGATTTTACAAATCAAGTTGGTATTTTGCTTAGTATAAAAGATACACTTCAAGCTCCCATCCAGAATTACAGTTTACAGGGCTTGGATAAGAAATTTGTTTTTATCCATTTGGCCAGTACCTGCACACAGTTAAGTCTACAATCATTACACAAATGGAGGAGATCAAAATATACCCAACATATCTTTGATTGAGTGCTACTCAATCTTACAAACATATAGCGCTGGTGCTGCAGACCTAGCAAAATCTGCTTTGACCATTGGTATCTAATTGCTTTAGCAACTTTCTAAAAGAGGACGGTTAAAACCTCTCTCTTCCTCCTCATTGTAGCTACCTGTCCTTAAGACATTCTCCAGTTGTTCACTCAAGCTAAGATAAAATCTGCCTCAATAGCAGACATATAATCAAGCAACAGTCACTTTGCATACATCATTATTTGCTACTCAGTGTCCTAGGAGGTAATTAAATCGGTCCACTGTTCCTGTCATAGGACTGAGGTACCTGAGGTTCCTGACTTAGCAAAGTAACTTTCCCCACTCTTGCCCACTTCTTGTTTCCTCTCTCAGGGTTTAAGTTGCCCTTTTCTTTTTTTCTCTCATTTATTTCTACAAATAGCCAGATATTATGTTATATTATATTACATTATGTCATATTATATTTTATATTTATACACAGAAAGATATACTTACATGCATGTGTTGTGTGTGTGTGTGTGTGTGTGTGTGTGTATCATCATAACCTTCACCATGGGAGAGAATTTTATTATACTTTTATATGGTGAGGTGGGGAAGATAGAGAAAAAATAATGTATTGAGTGCCTACTATGCACCAGACACTGTACTAGGTGCTGAGGATATAAGAGAGCAGGACAAATATAGCTCCTGCCCCCATGAAGCTTAAAAACTTACAGAGAGGGAGAGAGTGTGTGTGTGAATAAACAGGTAAATCAAACAAATAATTACACCTGTGAATAGCAATGGGCTGGAAATAAATAAACTGCTGAATAGCGGGGAACTAGGAAGACATGAGCTACTTCAGTTGAGATGGTAACAGAGGCCTTTTCGAGGAAAATCCGTTAAAGCCTGACCCGGAAAGATGAGTAGGACTCAGAAAGACGAGAGGTGGAAGGAAGAAGAGGTGAAAGGTTTGAATGAAAGAGAGAATTGCAAAGTTAGAAAAGAATGATATTGGTTCCTGGCATCAAACAGCTATCATTAGGAAAAAAATCTAATGAAATGAGAAATGAAATGATTGTTAATAATCTTAAAGTCCTCCTAAGCCATCCTAGGATATAACCTTTCTGACTCCATCTACCAGCCAGCATTTTAAAGTCAACAAATGCATTAAAGATTTAAGCATTTTCTCCTCTCTAAGAATTAATATTAAATCAGGTTTAATTTCCTGACACCCACAGGCCAGATTAGCTCGCTATCCTGCTATCAGTGTACACTTCCCCATCACACTAGACTGAAATTTCCCATTTACTAGTCAAATTTCTCCCTAAACCATACATTCCATGAGCACACTGACCATATGCTTCTGTTCACAGGTGCATTCCTGGAACTTCATGCAATCTTGTGTACATTGTAGGTGTTCAGTAAATATTTCTAGAAGAAGTAGATGAGCCAACCACTGCAAAGATGTCTAGGAACGTAACACACACAAATGCAAAGGGCAGAGCTAGGTCATGGTACCTGGCATTTGCTCATGTGACCAAAAGGCAGTGATAAGAACTCTCAACAAATAAACTGACGCTAGACCTAAATCTGCCTATTAAAGAAGGTCTTTCTGATGAAAGGATGTCAAGATGTGTCAGTGTGTTAGAAAACAAGATTATACTTCATTACATTTTTTAATTTAATTTGGTCTCTGTGGAAAGGTGCAGATGAAGGAAGGTTTGAAGTGCCTGCAGTTTCCAATCAAGGAAGTCTTTGCAGATTGTTAATCACCTCCCTGGCACATGGTGGGGAAATACTGGAAAATAATTAGCATGAAGAGTTTGTGGATCAGAATCATGATTCTTTGGATACAGATATGACATTTTCTACCCATCTCAACTGGACAGTCCTACAAAAAGGTACTTTTTTAGAAGATATGTCCTAAGTATGAATCAATACGATCTTTTTAAATAAATATTTTATGTTTTTGAGCATATCTAAAGCAGGCCTAAAAAGGTTGAAAGTATCACACATTATATTTTCAGTCATTACCTCTCCATGCCACAGGAGTAAGTACCCAGAAAAGACAAGCAAAACTGCTCATTTTCTAAACTATACTTTTATTTGATAAATAGGAATTAATACCTTCTATTTTGTTGCAGCTCAACAAAATTGAACAACTCCACACAGGAATCACTCTGTTTAAGGAAAAAAAAGAGATATCTCACCTAGTTGACTAGAAAGTAAATTATTAATAATAAAAACTGAATCTCATATTCTGTTTGCATTACAGTGTAAATTTGCAGGCACATTCTCATAGGAGAATGTCAACTGAGATAACTGAATACTCAAGCTGCAAGAATATTAGTAATGATGCCTAACTACTACTTGATGTGTTTTGCATTGTAGGCCAGCTCTTTTTCTGTGTGGGGTATTTTCAGAACTCTGCAACACTTCTCCAAGTCTAGAGAATTCCTTTGGTTTTAATTCCATGCCTCTGCCATACTCGGACATCTGTATGCCCCATGTCCTTTATCCCAATCACTAGAATTTCTCTGCTGCTCCAGGGTCTCCTTTTTTCAAAAGTAACTATTCCTGGAACTTAGCTCTCATTTTTTCTATTTCATTGCCTAGCAGTGTTGATCTGGACAGTCCACGGCGTTGTCTAAAATACAATATACAACAGCTGGAAAGTGTCTTAAGTTTGCCGCCCAATCACATACAATGAGTTGCCTTCTATTTTCATCAATGTAACTAACTCATAATCACATTATATCAGATTTACTCAGAATAAAAAGGCGCTATAAATTGGGCTAGGGAAATGATTATAACTTTCTGCTTCGAAATGGAACTGATGAATACAAACAGAAAAGTATGAATTTCCTCCCATTGGGCAGGTTTTGAATGGGTCACATGGTGACAACCCCCCATTAGCAATCTTATTTCCTTTTAATGCCAAACAGCACAGCAACTCACAGCGTGAGGCAAAATGTCTTGTTTTCATTTCTGGAGCAATTTAAATGATCCTATTGTCAATGGCATACTCAACCGTTTTCTGTTACCATAAAGGAGAATACTCTGTCTAGGCGGAGATTCATAAAAGGTTATTCTAATTCTGCAGTGACTGAATATATAATTTAAATTGTACTCTTAATTTTCAATTTCACCACACGTTCCACTTAGGTTCTGAAAAGCCATAGGTTGAAATCAAGGTGAAGGATGGAGGGAGGAAGCCACTCGTAATGACTTCCATTATGGAATAGCCAGGGTGAAGCAAAGAGTTAGTAGAATTTGAAGGCTTTTATGAGGTTTGCTTTTATGATTATTCAGATTCAATTAAATAGCTAAAATTTTCTTTTATAAAGCCACCTCTAGACGTTTTTTTGTTTGTTTCTTTTAACATGCCTAGATTAATAGACTAAACAAAGTATCCAAGAGGACTATTAGAAAGAATCGGCTATTTAAAGAAAGCACTTGTGCCTCTCATGCCTGAATTCCCAAAAATCCTCATATTTATTAACCCTTCTAGAGCACTGACTGGGTGCTACGTACTGTTCTAAGCACTTTCTATATATCAACCCATTTAACCCTCATAACAACTTTATGAGGTTCTATTGTGGTCATCCATAGAACAAGCACTATTGTCATCATCTTCATTTTATGGATGAGGAAACTGAGTCATGAAAGTGAAGTAATTTGCTAATGATCGTATAGCTAGTAGGTAGCAAAGCTGGGATTCAAACTCAAGAACTCTGGGCACCAAAATCCAGGCTCTTAACCACTATATCATGCTGCCTCTGGCAGTAAGGAATGATCATTAACATTTATGAGAAGAGAACAAAGGAGGAAATGGAACACTTTAGCAGTAAGAAAATTAAGAAGGCAACCTGGTCAGTCTCACAGTACACTTTACCTTCCGGTAGACTTCTTTTCCTATTGGGAGTCTTTTATCAATTTTGCAGCACTTTTCTGAAGCCTGAGTCCCTCCTGCGTTGTTCCTTAAACCCTGGCCCCACCTTGCCTCAATTTGCTCCTTCTTGGATGAATCAACTAAAAGGAGACCACAGGAGAGTTTGCTGCTAGTAAGTGTTTTCTCGGTTCCCTAGAGCCAGAATCTTTGTGCAGGTGCTAAGAGTTGAGCACCTTTCAATGAGAACTCCAACTTGTATATAAAATGCTTCTTAGCATTCATTGAAAGTTAAGAAATACCATCATTATTATTTAAAGCAGCACTCACACACACCATCACTGCTCTCTAGTTCTTCTCTTAAGAGATAATACAATGGTAGGTATATTCAAGACCGTGGCATCTATGACCATAACAGAATATTGCAGTAGGCACTTCTTTGTGTGTATATATATATGGAGATATTTATAGAATACTGAACCTATATTTGTGCCAGGTACTGTAACAGGTATTATGATGAATTTGATAGACATAGTTCCCATCTTCACAAAGCTTACAGTTGGAGAGGCAGTTAAATAAACAAGTATAATGCATTTTATTTGTGCTAGGATGGAGGAAAAGAGGGTCCTAAGAGGCAAAGATAAGGGGTACCTAGTCCAGGTATGGTGGACTAGGAAAGGCTTCCCAGAAAAAGCCACCTCCAGATCGGGAACTGAAGTATTTAGTTCATCAAAGCAGGAGAGAAGCAGAGGTCACTTCATAAAGGGCTGTGATTCAGTGTTAAGGAGTCGTGTTTATAAGAGCAGTTGTAATGCAATGAAGAAATGTAAGAAGAGGAGTGACACGGTCAGACTCACATTTTGGAAATCTCATCATGTGTGCAGCAGGGAGAACAGACCCAAAGAGGAAAATACTGGATATGGGGTGGGGAGGACAATTTCGATTTCTTTGCAGTAGCATCAGAAAGTAATACTGGTGGCCTGGACAAAGCTAGCATCGGTGGAGAAGGGAAGAAGAGGATGGACTTGCGAGAGTTGAAGGAGAAGAACCAAAAGGACTTGTACAGATTGGAGAAAGTGGCTGTGGAGAAGGAAGAGTCAGGAATGCCACCTAGGTTTTTTTGTTTGTTTGTTTGTTTTTCCCTCCTTGGGAACTGGGTGAGGAATCATGCCATTTACCAAGATAAGAAACACGGGGAGAACAGAGGTTTGGGAATCACAGATGGGGAGTTCAGTGGAGCTTCAGCACAGTTGAAAGAATCCAAGGATTCTCAAATGTACAATTAGAATAGCCAGAAGGCAAACTTTCCCACCCAAATGATGCCCTCTCACTGTCAACAAGACCCCTAACGGTCGGCCAGTTTAATGCAGCGGGATACCAGGTCTTAAATGACTGAAAAGAAAATTAGGGGCCTCTTTTATTTCCTGCTTTGGCATCGGAATTAACTTGGACACTGGAAAGATAGGCTTCAATTGCTATTTATTCATATGATGAATATGAAAAAGCTAACAATAAAAAAAAGTCCTTACCTTGTCTCTATAACATACGGCAGTTGAATCCACCAATACAAATTGAAAATGAACTTGGATCACTTGTGAAGATTTCTTGTCAGAAATACTGAAACTGGATCTGATTAAGCCTCTAGAATCTACAGTCTACATCTAACAAGCTTACGAAAATCATAGGGATGGGAGAGAAAAAAGTGTTCATAACATCACAGAGATCATAGAGACGGATCAGCAAAACCCAGAATGCAGGATAACCAACATTATAAGCAACTGGGTTTCATGAGAAAAATAAATTGTTTAAAAAAAAGAAGAAGAAAGAATGAAAAATAGAGATGGAAAGGGTTGGGGGGAGAGAGAGGGCGGGTGGGAGGGAAGGTGAGAGGAAGAGGGGAAGGAAGGAGCAAGGTATTAAAAGAGACTTAAGATATATATTTCACCACTTTCTTGCTTATAAGTTACATCAATATTTTTTACATTATGAAAGAGAGAAAAAAGAAACAGTAACGAAATATAATGATGGACTTCATTTGGATCTTGACTCAAGTAAACCAACTTTAAGAAAACATTGTAAGAAAATCAGGGAAGTTTGAACACTGGCTAGATATTTAATGATGTTAAAGAATTATCAACATTATATGTGATGATGGTAGTAGATTATTTGAAAAATTCATTATATTTTAGAAACATATACCATGGGATTTGTGAACGAATGAAATGATTGATGTCTGAGATTTGCTTCAAAATAATCCAGTGAGGACAGGAGGGGAAGTAAGTAGGGCTACAGCTGAAACAAGATTGGTCTTGTAATGGTAATTGTAATTAATTATTAGAGCTGGATATTGGCTACATAAAAGTTCAGTAAACTATTGTCTCTACCTCTGAATGCATTTGAAAATTTCTGTAGTAAAAAAAAATTAACTGACTTGCCAAGAAATACAGTATTTGAGTATTGAAAGCCATCACAAAGACCAAAGAAAAAGAGCAACAGTGAATTATGATGCAGAAACTGAGCATTCATCTATCAATTTCTGGAGAACTTTTTTTCTGTGCATCGGACTGGCAATCCTTTTATGCATAGTCACTCCTTTCTGCATTTTGTGTTTGGAGGTGTTCCAAATGGAGCTTTGTGGCACATTCTCAGCTACTTACATTTCTAATTTTTTTGATAAGCTCCAAACCTCATTAGGCTGTCAAGAACATTTGGTCTTCTCTTTCCAATCATACTTACTTTTTTAACTTATCTAAGACCCTTGGAGGCAACCTAAGATGCCTTCCCTTTCAGCCCACACACTGAGGCTTCTTTTGCTGCCAAATTCATTCAGTGATGCCACAGACCCAGGAAGAAATTATTTTAATCGCCTCCCACGAGGGATTGGGCTCAGGTAACAGATCTTGTTTGGCATGGAAGTGAAAACAGTGTAATAAAATATTTTACCAATGTGCTTGTATCACTGTTATATCCAGCCCAATTCTCAGCGCACAGCATCTTCAAGACATAAGAAAAAATTATATCTGCTATTCCTATGCTTGATCATTGCTGTTACCAACCAGTATCTTTCTGAGTGTGGGTTTGACTTCATGAAGAAGCCTTATACTTAGATTGTACTTCTTTTAAATTATAAATTAAGAAGCTTTCAGTCATAAGAACATTTCCTTCAGGGTAAAAGGTTGCCTGATCCTCAACTATTAAGAGTGCTCTTATGTACAAATACCCCCAGGAAGAGTAACACCATATTTTGAAAGCATTTTAAGTATAATGACAGAGCAGAATTTTTCCTGACAGCAAGTTTTCATTGTGGCACAGGGGAAAGATCTTGAGAGCAAGAGTGACTCAAACAGGAGGATGGGGGAGCATCTGAGATGAGAGGACAGAAAAAAGTCACAGAAAGAGATGCAGGTGGTGGGAGAGACCAAACTGGACATACCTCACAGTTTGGGCTACACTATCCAATGTTTCATTTTGAGTGAGCCAATGCGATATCTCCACAGGTAATAAAAATTGAACTTATTACAGTTTAAATATCCCTCATGCAAAATGGTCAGGGCCAGAAGTGTGTCACATTTGGGATTTTTTAATAAGGTTTTTTTAATAAGATTTATACACCTTATAAATATGGCCTGAAAGTAATCGTATTCAATATTTTTAATAATTTTGTGCACTTATACGTGGAATTTTCCACTTGTGGTATCATGTTGGCCCTCGAAACATGTTGGATTTTGGAAAATTTCAAATTTCAGATTTTTGTATTAGGGATGCTCAACCTGTATTGGTATCTTTTGAGTAACCATGATAAAAGAGCTAGAATCATTTCAGGATAGATGCATTTCCACCTGTTTTCCTAGGAAAGCACATCCTCTTATTGAAGCACTTAAGGTAAACCTTGGTTAAATCATTCACAGTGGCCAGACCATATGTTTCTTCCCAATACAAGGTCATGCAGCGGAATCCTAAGTGGGAAGTAATTTCTTGATTACTTGGTTACTTTTTCTCAGTAACCTATCTTAATCAACAACCCCGACGATATATACTGTGTATAAAAGTAATTTAGGGACTTCTGTGGAAGCAACTCTTTAAATTTAAGGAAATGAGGCAAAGAGAAAAAGATTAAAATGCACATATAAGCTGCAATTTGTTGGAAAGGTGATGAATCAGTGCCTGTTTCTATAATTCACAACATTCAGGGTAAATATTTTTGGAGTAAGTGTCCTGCAAATTAAACTCCCCACTTGTGGTCATGTTATCACAGTTTTATTAGAGGCAAATGCCTTTAAATCTTAGGGCTTTCAGCCATTCATCTGAACTCACTCATGAGTAGGCTTAAAGAAATGTGCATAATTCTCTCCAACCAAGAACAATCTTCCCACTCTCTCAGGCATTAGAAGATGGCTCTAGAAATAAGGGGTTCATTTATTTCCATGAATCTATGATTTTGTTCCTAAGTGGTGTGAATGGTTATTGAGTATCTAGTTCAAAATCAGGATTTCTCTTTTCCAAATTACTTAGCTCTCATTTTACTTTAGAGGTGAATCAAAAAGGCATTTTCTAATATTTGTGATATCACTCCTATATAATGCTTGAAAAGAAAAGTAATTATTTAGCCAGATGGGTAGGAAAGGAGAAAATATACCTTCTTGTTGTTTTAAACTAAAACAAAGGACATATCTAAAATACTTTGTGAGACAATCCTAGGATAGATGTTTCTTTTCCATGTTCCTATATAACTCACATTAACTCTTTAGTTGAAGATAAGTGAATCATAATCCATAGTATCTCTCACATATCATACTTTGGTGTGTGAGTGATGTAGACTAACACATTTCTCACCTCCCTCTTAAACACATACAAACACCTGTTGACTTTTTAATTGTTCATAGTTCTACATTAACAAAACACTCACTCAAAACTGCCTGATGTTGACCATCAATTCTAGGTCCACATGAAAATGTAAATGAGGTAAGAATTGAACCTGTTAATAATTGAGAGTTAGATTTTGGTCTCCCAAATTTCTGTTGGAAAACTTGGAAGAAAAACAGGCAAACAGAGAAAGGAGGAGTCTCTCCCCAGAACTGTCAACCACCATATGCAATGCACTAATTTCTTGCTGTTTATTTTTTACTGTGATATTGATTCATGGAAAGTGACTCTGCATTTTCCCTGGATTATTAGAAGAGTCTTATTGCTTGGAGTTCATTCCTCAGATCTAAGCAGTTTGTCAATACGTACATACTTTTAAATTTTTCTTCCCTAAACCCAGGAAGAAGTTGAGTTCCTCTGTGAAAAGTATCTTTGCATGCAGTCAACTCTCTGCTTTAGAGCACCTCCCATGGTTTCAGCCCATTAACCCAAGCACAACAGCTTGATGAATTAATGCTTATATGGGCACAGTTGGCAGCTTCTAATTAAATAATTATGGCTAAGCAGCTGCACGGAAGCTGTTATGTACCCTAGAAAGCCAGCTGTCAGTTTTATTGGTCCTAAGACAGAGGAGGAGTTAACACTGAGCTCTGGATGTTGGGTACAAAAGGGAAGGGTACCATCTGCAAGATACATGCTGTTAGTATGGAGTTCCTGTGCATTCGTGCTAGCCTGTCTATGGGGAGATGGAGAGCAAACTGCTCCTCAGCAACGTCCCAGCAATCCAACAAAGAAAGAAACAATTGCATGATCAGGAGAACAGAGCCTGTCCAAGCAATCTAAAGAGGACATGGTGTTAGACAGATGAGCCTTTGATGAACACAGAAATGCCACTGAGCTAGCAGGCAAATATACTTCAGTTTGTGGGTCTTATTTATGTGAACAAGTGATTAGAAATCTAGTGTGGTCTTTTTGGGGGGTATACAACTGGCATGTTTTTCATTTATTTGGCTATAGCTTCTTGAGATGCTATGTTTTCAAATATTAGAAACTGGAGAACATGGTAACATCAAACTGACATCTGAACTATCTCTAAGAGATGCATTTTCCCAAAAAGTTTGGAGACGATATTTGTTCTTCAGAATCACAGATAATGTCAGATTCCTTTATGGAAAGCTAAAAAGCCAGTCTTATCTCTAGACTAGTGGGAAATCCTCCAGAAGGAGGAAAGCAGTATCTCGAGATTAAGCTCTAGCATAGAGGAAGATACAGATTATAGATCAAAGCCATAGATGGGATTATTAGACCAAATGTTTGTTACTGCACATCAATACACTGCTGAACTGACAGCTGATTTCATTTTTCTTCATAGGCTGTTCTGTCTATGCAATTCATGTGTCTTCACTTCTAAAAACCAAATGTGTGATAACCCAGGAGAGCACAACTCAGCTGCCCACTGACCTCATCACCAAGGTTCCCAGCACCATCACCAAATGAATCAACTCGACTGTAGGGAAAAAGACTAGTCCAAGAAATTTAGTCCTACTTTTATGTTTAAAGAAAATTGGACATTTTAATCTTGAATTCTGGATTTGCTTCAGAATAAGAATAGAGGAAATCGAATGTTAACACTGGAAACATATTTCTTGTGGAATTCACTTCGCCCAACTCCCAGGCCTGTTGAAAATCAGCAGTTAAATCAAGCACCGAACAGTACAGGCTGATTAACTGTTTCCTTTCAGAGACCAATGGCTCACAGTTTATAGCTTAGAATAATGCCATTTCACAAAATGAGGCAAACTGTACCATACATCAATTTAAGCAAATGAGCTGACCTCTAAGAATCCCTTATTTTAAAGGGCTTCAGTATAATTGTTTTCTTTCCATTCTGTCTGGTTTCCTTTTATGTCAGTAATTCTATCACCTCAGCTGTCTGAAGGTGTTTGATGTGATTGACAATTCTCAAGGATCTAATTACTTTTAGATAGCTCTTAAGAGTTAAAAGTTCAGCTTAATTAAGTCTGCAATGCAGCTCAAGTGTCAATACAAAATGCTAAAGAATCAAATAGCAGATTTGTAAAGTCCATAAAAGCAAATTTCAGACTTGGTGGGGGAGAAAAGGGGCCTTTCAGCAGTCTGTACTGCCATCTAGCCAAGACCACGTCATTCAGTGCAACGTCCATTTGTGTTTTCAAAGCCCCTGATAAAAGCAAGTCTTTAGCAACCAGCAGAATAGACCCTAAAGTTCAGCTAAATGAATAAACAGCAGTACTTCATCCACGCTGAGTCTACCAAGCTCCCATGGACCAACAGCCAGGTTGTAACCATAAACCTTATCTTCCCAATTTAATATCTGGCAAAAAAAGACATACATACTTGTTTTCATTTTACATATTGCCTATACGAGTATCATTTGCATCTTGTGATTTTTGAGGCCTTTGAATATTCTGTGACTTCATTGGAAAAATGGGTAAAAGTTGCTTTAGGTAAGACACAAGAGCTGAATTATAACCTCAAATACTCTAGCTATAATTCGAGAGTAAAAACAACCCCAAATCATATTCCTTAGATATTGACAGAACACATGGACCATATACACCTGGGAAAGAGAATTGACACACATGAAAAATTAAAAGAACCCTTTGTACTTACGGTAGAAGACATATTCAGTGTAGCTTGACCAGATCTTGTCGTCTGTATATTGGTTGATGAAAGATGCTGTCACTGATGAGTTACAGGCCACCATGTGGAATCCACACTCTGACAACATATCAAAAGCCCTTTCCAGATGCTTGAATTTGAGATAAAATCTGGAGGTGTATCTTTCTGGGGCTCTATCAGGGTCTCTGCTTTCATTCAAAGTTTCTCCAAAGACTTCCTTTGCCAAGGAAATCCTTCCACAAACCAGAATCCTGGGAACTCTCCGAAACTTGGCATCTGCCTGTCCCTCTCTGCCCAAGGTGCAGGATCCCCTGTAACCCACAGTAATGAAACCCCACTTGCGGTCGGCAGGGAGCAGTGAGGAAGGGGGGCAGATTCTCGTATCACTCCCCTGGGAGGCATCCTCAAAGTCACTGTGGCAGAATTCTTCCGGGCTTTGCTTGATTTCATCGGGGGTCAGGAGTTTGACCAAGTCTGGGAGCTGGAAGTACTCAGCTTCCCTTTTCAGTCTTCCTTTTTCTGGAAAGTGATCAGGCAGAACCACCTGCCTGTCCCTGAGATAGTCCAGAATGTAACGGAACAAGAATCCATCCCTGTCAATGAAAAACCTTCCCTTGGAGTCCTTGGCTAGATCATTAGCCATGTCTCTCTTTGGGGAAAACATTTTCCACAGGAGGGAATGAGGGATGCTTACTAATGTGGAATGGCGAGTGAAATAAACTTGACCCCCGACATTCAGCTCTACAACCTCAGGGAAGGAGTTGGGAACTGTGGCCCCTTGTTCTCGAGGATAATAACGACTACAGTTTCCACTGAGAGCCATTGTCTCTTTCTTCTTCTCCTATTTTGATTTAAAGGTGAAATCCAATGGAGTCACAGCCTTATGCTTTGCATCAACTTGTCAGGAAGGGAAAAGAATGCTAACTTGTTAAAAATGACCTCCTCTTACCCCAGTTTTTCCCCAGGAAAGCAAAATTTATAAGAGTCCACAGGTGAAGTGATGCTGAAAAAGTAGTTTAAACCCTGGCTGGTGGTGAGCTATTAATTCATGGCATACAATCAACTCATCTGCATCCAATCTTCCAGCAAGCTCAGTAGGCAAGGCAGGCCAAGTCCCCAGCTATTCAGATGTCCATCTGAAGGAAAAGAGAAAAAATTATTTCCTCAAACCCAGAATGAGTCAGAAAGAGAGAGTCCTCTGGAGAGAAGAGAGAGAGGGAGGGAGGGAAGAAGAAAGGAGAGGGGGGGAGAGTTTTTTTTTTACATAAGCAGTCCTAGAACTACTGATTTCAGCCATTCTCCAACTAAATCATAGCTTCTCTCATGCTATTTTGTGTCTACACGTTTATCCATAAGCCTCTGTCTCCAGTAATTAGTATTGAAAACAGGTCTATTTGCAATTCTGCAATAAAAAGGAATATGCAATTTTCAACTTCTAAAAGGGAATCTTTTTTTTTTTCCCAGCTGGACAGGAAAAGCAATTAGTCTTACAGCTTACCTTAGTGAGTGCTGGAGACCCAGTTCTCGTGAAGAAATAACCATTTGTAAAGCAATCAGAATCCACAGCCACACTGAGTCTGGATCTTGTCAAATCCCAAACAGGTAAAGGACAGAGGTATCAATGAAAAGTGCCAGAAATATGTGCTCTTTGAAAATAATTTATATATATATATGTGTGTGTGTATTTATATAAATGTATATTTATATGTATGTATGTATTCACTCCCAATCTCAAGTTAAAACAAGTCACCAAAAAGTTAAACCGTGATGAGAGGAGATTGGGTTGAAGAAGTAAAGCAGAGAAAAATATTCAAGCAAAGCTTCTCCAGGAAAAACAAAAAACAAACAAAAAAAACGCAAACCTTGAGAAAGGATCCTTAAAAGAAAAGAGAGTTGCAAGAGGTACCGGGACTTAGAAGCTTTTTAGAAAGCCCAGAAGCAGAACGACAAAGAGACGTGCCCTGCTGGGGTCCCAGGTAGCCACCCCACCTGCCGGCAAGGGCAAACGGACTCCCATGTTCCCGGGCAGGCGGGAGCCGGTGGACGCCGGAGGCCGCCGCAGCGCGGAGATGCCGGCGGGGGGCTCGCGGCTCCGGCTTCTCTGGCGGCGGAGCTGGGTGGCTCTACAGTTCCCAGCGCAGTTCGGTTGCTGTTGTTTCAGCAGTGCAGGCAAGACACCATCCAGGGAAATGACTATTACATCATCTTAAAGGAATATGGCTTGGAGAAAGCGGAGGCAGCTCCGAGTCACGTCCTCCTCGGTGACAGGTTGCCAGGACTGCACGGGGACGCCGCGCTCTGGCGGTGGGCATGCGGCTGCCGGGCGCCCGGGCTGGGGCGGGGACGCAGCGCTGCAGCCACGTCCCTCCCCGTCCTGTCCGCGAGCCTGGAGTTCGCAAGGGCCTTTCTTTGCCCGCCCTTCCCTGCTTTTACCTCCGGCAGCACCGCCCCCCCACCCCCCAGCAATAGCCCCCACCCCAGGGGTGAGACAAACACAAGTGAGTCTTCCTTTGAAAAATCTACGCACAAGCCCTTTCCACATATACTGAATTTCTACTGAAGGGCAAATTTCCCCTCTAAAGCTCATGGTACAAAAAAATTACATTGAATGACCCCAATGTTCAAACTATTAAGAGTTTTTTTTTTTTAATCCTTTGATTAAAACCGTATCACTCAAACGCCCTCCCTTTTCTCTCCTCCTTCCTCTCTCTGCCACCACCACCCCCAGCAAATAAATAAATACCTAAACAAATCTCTTTCCCTCTGGAATTCATGAAGCTCTTTCAGAATAAAGATAGGAAGCACTGGCACCCACAGAAAGCCCACAGTTGACTTCAGTAAGTCATTATCTTAGCTTACCTGCAAGAAATCGCTACCTGCAACCTTTTTCTGGGGCTGTTTCCTTACTGAGCATCTCTTTGGACGGGTCCCCACCCCCTCCCAACTCATCCCAAGAGAACTCTGGTGGAAGACACGCCTGCTAAAAGACATCTTACTCCTGTTCCAGAGGGCTCCCTTAAGTGCATCATTAGAGTTTCAAGAAGGCATTTCCAGGGCAACCTAATCCACCACCAAAGTGCTTCCAGTTGAGCCCGCCAGTCAATAATGGCCCAGCCAACAGCTTACAGTAAGTCGGCCATTTCCCCTTTAAAATGTCAGTGTCTTCTTAGGGCTCACATTCCTGAGAAGAATATAGTACTGGGTTAATGAATAATATATGTGAGGCACACTCCATCCCAAACAATTGCTATTTTTAAAAAAATGAAAACCAAAAATGGAGGGGAATGTAGGAATTAGATACATTTTATGAGAGACACGTGTTTATTGCCCACTCTCGCCCCAAGAATTAGCTTGAAGATACTCTCAACAGTAGGATAAATTAATTTCAGGTTTAACAATCTTTTCTTCCAGTTGGGCTGCTGAACACATTCAGAGTATTAGCTAACGCTCCAACACCTGATTGTGTTTGACTTTGTTTCTTTAACTATGGCATTAACCTGTTCTGGCCTCAATCATTAGGATTCTAATGTGGGCCCAATCAAGGAAATGTGTTATGTGATGCGCTTATGTCGCCATCTAGTGTCCTAACTTAGCTGTGCAGCTCTGTATCCAGCAACGGAGCAAAAAAAAAAAAAAAAAAAAAAAAAAATTAGATTTTCCTTTATTTTTAAACTGCTGTACTAATTTGAGTTTACTTGGCACTCACTGTTCACCATGACAGCAAAGTAAACACTTCATTGCCACCAGGTCAATGAAAAAAATAAATCTGATCCTATGTCTATTAAGTGTTGCTTTTGGTTGTAAGGTAAGCAAGTGTTTTGTTTTCTTTTATTTCTAAGGGACTAGACCAATATACCAGGACCATAGCTTTGGAGCTTAGGTATTAAAATATTCTGGAGGCACTTCGCCAAAGGCAGAGAGGGAGATTAAAAAAAAAAATCATGGTCTTTTAAAGCTAAAAGGGACTTGAGAAAGGGAAATAAACCATCCCTTAGGGATGCAGGACTGAGGGCCACAGAGGGATAGTGCTTTCTTGGGTCACACAGTTGCAGAATTGCAAGGTGAGCTTTAGACCACTGCCAGTTTAGGGTGATCAATGTACTGTTTTTAACCTCAGGTATTCTTGAGAGCAGGGATAGGAAAGAGACAAATAAAAAAGAAAAATCCAAGAAGAATCTCAAGATTACTACAATTTTTTTTTTAAAAAAAGAAAACAGCAAGTCATCTTAAAGAGTTTTAATATTAAGTTAAATTGCAAGGCTAAAATATTTTATAGTTTAAGAAAGAGCATTCTGAATTGCAAAAATGAAAAGTTCTGTTCATTGGTCTGGGTTTTATCAGGTGATTTTTGAGACGAGTAGGTTCTTAACCTTTTTTTGAAAATGGACTGCTTGGAGAATCTAATAATAAAACCTGGGAAATGAACCAACAAGAATAAAAGTTTGCAGTCGATGGCAGGGCAGAGTCTCCCAGAAAGGCCTGAGTGAAGAGAAGAACGAGGGCAGAGGGGGTGGTATGTGGCCAGGGATTGGCATTCCCAGAAATCCTCACCTTTTGACTATGAAACTTCTTTTTCAAATGAGGTTACACATACACTCACGAAAGCACACTCTGAGGATTGAAGAACGTAAAGCATTCACCAGACAACCTGAATCTTGTGACCCATGATTGGACAAACTACCTGAAACACACTCTGAATTAGTATTTTTAGTAAACACCATAAATATCCTATATTTTGCACAGTCATGTTACATTATATTGATTTGTATTAAAAGTGCTCACTTGTTATAGTTAATAGTTAAAAATAAACTGCTTTGCTAGCTCTCTTTAGGCATTTCTACTTTTTAATCTACACGGAGCCTAAAGAAATCAAGGCCTCTCCCTCATTCTGAGAGGGCAGGGGTCTGGTTCAAGACTGGCCTGAAGCCCATTTATGTTGGGGTCCACAGATCTCAGGTCAACATCCCCTGATCTGTACTTCTTCTTGTTCCTTTAGTCTCAACGATGCAAAAAAAAAAAATGAGTGGTGATATTATTATAAAAAGACAAAAGGCTTGAAGGAAATATAGCAATACCACCATATAGAGAAATTGGAATAGTGCTAGAGTAAGCGAGTGTGTCTCAGGGAAGTTGTCAGTAAGCCTGGCTTTTGGTGCCTTAACAAGAGGCAAGAAGCCAATTCTAGGCTTTAAGTGTATTCCTATCCTTCGTGTCAGCAGATAACACTGCTAGTGTTATTATTCTCTGCTGGCAGCTATCTGCTGAAACACTGTGAGATGGCACTCTCGGCCCGAAGGCTGAACAACGCACAGCAACAGATTTCTCTTGGGGGAAGAGCAAAGAATGTTCCATTCTGTTCTTTGTAATCTTTAAGCATTATAACACATTAACACATACATTAGGCAAATTGTGAAACTGAAAAAATGTGTTTTAGCCTCTGTTTCCTGTTCCCTACTTTAACACACCCCCATGGCTGAATGCCGAAGGGTATATTCTCAAAAACATGATTTTAATTTTGACATAATGGGATCACTCCCTACATCCTCACCCTTAAGTTTCCTCTCCCCTCAAGCAGAGATTGCTTTTATGCTGACTGTCTTCTCTATCGGGGAGGGAATTGATCTCATAGACTTGCTCAAACTAAGAGGCTGTGTATTCATTGTGTTACGGCCCCAAGGACTCCTGCATTGCCACCATCATCATCATAGCCCGTGTTTATGGAACCCAACCGTCACGTCCTCACCACAGTCATTACCCTGCTTCCCACTCTGCCTGAGCGTCTGTGTGACTTTGGACAGATGACTCCATGTCTCTGAGCCAGGATAAAATGGTGATAAGAAGAAGACCTCCCTCCCAAGAGTGTTGTACAGATTGCATCTGATGCGTATAATAGCTCTGGTACCTTCCCTGGCTCTTAGTAAGTCCTTAATAAATGCCATTATTATCCATGATAGTGGTAAGAGCAGTTGTATTTATTGTTTTTGGACTCTGAGTAAGGCGTAAAAGAATTATAAAGGATGCCCAAACACCGGAATTCGGTTCTACTTCCAAAATCTTTATTCTTCTTAATATGAAATTTTCAAGTTAAGACTATTGCCTGTTATAAATGTATTTACTATTCATAGGGGAATTGGGGGCTTTGGTGGGGGAGATGGGGTGGCAGAATGGGAGACTGAAAATAATCAGTATCCGAATGGTTAAAAATGAAAATACCACTATCTTTTGCCAGGCAAGGTTATTTTCCTGGTACCCATTCATTCACACCACATGAGTTTATTAAGTGCCTTATGTTGCATCCAGCGCAGTGCTAGGTAGTTGAGATGCAAAGCCAAATCTGATACAACCTCTGAATTCAAACACTCACATGCAAACACACTCAAACTCAAAATCATACCAATGGAAAAAAAAAGATTTCAAAGTTATAGAATTTTGGGCACTGCCTTTTATTTGCAGAAATGTGCCTGATGCTATAGTTAGCCTTTGGTCCCACAGAGTTCACATATGATTTAGACAAACCACTTAACCTTAGGTGGCCTCTGCTTCTATATCTATAAAACAAAGCTGTTTCCCCTTAAAGAGATACCCGTGACCAATGACAGTATAAAGATCAAATACAGCTGTCAAATCTTCAGACATGCTAGGGAGTAATTTGCTGTGTAAGAAACAGAGGAAGAAGGCAGCAAATAGCAATCTTTCTTGTTAATGTAACGCCTAACAAGAAAGAATTTGGGTTAGACTTGCATCATCTTAAAGTTGAAAGGGAAGATTCTTCAAGGTCATCCACTCCAGCCCCAGATTCAGCTAAAAGTTTGAGATAATACCAAACATTCAGTCAACTCATTTCTCTCACAGTCTCCCTGACAATATTCTTGAACTCTACTCTCATAAAACACAAACGAAAGCAAGAGCTATTTGTATCAACATGGTGCCTCTGAACAGAAGTCTATAGGAAAAAGTTCTTCTACGTCAACTAGCATTTTGAGATCTGGTCTTTTAAAAAACAATTACACTGCTCTAAAAACAAAAAAAAAGTACTGCTCTTCAGGTATAAAGGCAACATTATTGACTGTATTAGTAGGTTCTAGAGCTTGTAGGGTGTGTGACTGTGTGTGCGTGTGTCTGTGTGTTTTAGGAAAGTACACATTTCTGTAGTAGATATGGATGTGAAGTCACCTTTTAAATTTCTGTTCAAAATGAGGAAGGTTTTCTGGAACAAAAAGTCAAAGTTGGTGTACAATTTGGCTATGAAGTCAAGAAAAGCCAGTTCCCATCTATGTGTCGAAAACTGTAATCTCATCAGTATGAAGCCTAACCCACAGAAATATAGACTCTGTTTCTTAAAATGGATTGCCAAATAAGGAAAAACATAGAATACAGCTGCCCAACTATCAAATAACTGGCTCCAGTAAATGCACATGCACTATTTCAGGACTAGCTATAAAAAACAAGAGGCCTCCCCTCCCCTCCTCCTTTAGTCCTTCCCCTGCAGCCTGTTTAACCAGGTGGTATAGTATTATTCACTATATGATGTATTATTATACATGTTGCCATAGTCCTCATTATGTGTGCTATATGCAGCGTGTAATATATCTCTTAGGAAAGGAGTAGTATAATTTGTAGGACAGTAATTATCAACCTTTTATCTCCTACCATTTTTCAAATGACATCTTTGTTTTCATTCTAGAATATGCCACAGATACAAGCGGTATGACATCATAATAAGCTTAGGTATTAAGTTCAAAAACATTTATTTTAAAAAATCACTCAGATCTTGCAATAATATAATGTCTTTAGAATGAATTTTATTTTTTTCTGAATAGTTTTATATATGTATAAATGGAATTTGTTGAACCCCTTGAATCAACTTCCAGGAAATAAGAGTTTAAATATCCTGGTTGTGATGAAAAGGAGTGGCTTTTTAGAAGCAGGCAGAACAGGGTTTAGAAGAGGTACCTACTACCAGCTGTAAGATCACGAGCAAACACCGGACTCATTCATGCTGGCGATGTCACTGATCCCTTCGTGAAAGCTTGCTTCTCCCTGCTAGTGGGAGGAGACTAGGAGAAGGTGAAGGGATACCAGGAACTCCGAGCACATTTGTCCTTGGAGATTGATAATTAGTTCCTTTAAAAACCCACCCTCCTGCTTTAGAAAGTAGCTACACCTTTCAAAGAATGATGAATGGGGGAAAGTGAATGAACAGGCTGCTTCATTCAAAATATCTCACATCGTGTTACAGTGATTCAGCACAGTCACTTTGGTGTAGGGATTGTTTGTCGAAGACATTTTTCACAACTAAATCCAAACATGTCATACTCATAGGTTGAAATGAATCTTACCAGCGGCATCTCCAGATGAGAAACAGCAAGAAGAAAGAAGGGCAAAGACCAAATAACAAATGGAAAGACTTAGCTCAAGGAGCAAAATTGAGTTATTTTATTAGAGGACTTGAGAAGTTGAAGCTGGGAATTGCAGGTATGCTCTGAATACTACGTTTTTTCTTGCCTTTTGAGTTATTTGCAAGAAATCCATGGGACAGGGGTCATTTTTCATTCATCTTAGTAACCCCCAGCAGGTGGTACAAGGTCTGCTATCTAGAAAGATGATCAATTAATGTTTGCTGAATTAAATTGCAGAAACAAAAGCGATATCCTCAGAATGGCTCAGGAAGAGGTTGTTAAAAGGCTGACAGGGTCACATCAGATCAAGCTGTTAGTTGGGAATACAAGGTAATTGGCACCAGTTTATTTCTCAAAACATTGAGTTCTACATGCTAGCAGGGACCTTTCCATCTGATCAGGTCCCAGAGAAATAACCTGACTGCAACAACCAGCTTCTTTTAACCCACCACTGCAAAGAGGTCATCCAAGTACTCGATGCGGGGTCAAACTGAAATGGAAAAAAGAGAAACCATTAAAAGGAACTCTCCTGAAAGAGTAAGAGATCACAGAGTTTCCGTTTTCAAACTTTCACTGACATCAGTTTCTTAAAAGATTCATATCTGTGCCTGTGGCCAAATTAATGAAATTAACAAATAAAACTGACTCTAACTGCCAGACAATTCCACATAAAGTTCTCTATTTTAATTACTGCAGTGACCCTGAACTATTCATTGTGGAAAGAATAAAAGAGCCTCCAAGAGGTTAAGTAACCAGCGGCAGATCACAACAAATCTGTCTAATTCCAAAGCCACTTTTAACTACACAAAATTTATTTGGGGATATAGTTCATTTTATTAAATATGCTCCTGTGTACCCAATATTTGGGTTTGTCCTCACACAGACCAACAGTACATTGCAATCCTAGATCACCACTGTATCTCTAATCCTAGTGCAGTGCCAGGCACAGAGAAAGCACCCACAAGTATTTGTCAAAGAATTGTTATCATGAACAAGTGGATGAATGAGTGAATGAATAAACAAACTATCAATTAGGAAAACAGTATCCAGAAATTTCAGCTGGATAGAGCAAGAGTGTGATCTAAGAGTGTGGCATTTTCTTTATTCTCGAAATGTTGATTCCAAATGGGAAAATGATTCAAGGGTTCCAAATATGGCGGGGGAAAAAAGTTTGTGATCATAGCATCACAGAACTGACCCTTCATGAATCCAAAAGGATGAGTATATACTTATGTTCCAGAATTTAGAAGCTTGTAGAAATAAGAAATTGTTTCCAGGATGAGAATCTCCCTCAGAACAATAAAATCCTAGTTTTTTGTCTTTCTAAAAGTGCTTAGATGCTGGAAAATATATGATTTATTCTAAAAATATTTTGGCAAGGTACTAGACAATTCTAATCCCACTATTTTATGCATCAGTCACTCTGCATCCTTTCCAAAAATGTGTGTGGGGTGGGGTGTGGGGTAGGAAAGCCTGATAAGGGTTGATCTACATGGACACAAATACTGGGCACAAGATTTAAGAGGCCAAAACACACAATTCAAATATGAAATGGGAAACATCGCCTTTTTACTGTATAATGGAGATTTGCACAGTTTCTCCCAAGGAAATTTCACGTTACCTTTACAGACAACGATCTGAACCTCAAGCACATCTCACAATTACCCGAGGGTCTCTCAAAATGACAGGCTGATACCAACGCAATGTGTAGTTCCAGTGGCTGCCAGTGGACATCAGACAATTGTTTGAAATGGAGCCAGTGTTGTATATCTTCCTGATAAATCTGGTTGCCATTCATCAGGAAAAAGAATGCCTATGAACAACTGGAATGACACAAGAAAAGATTTATGTATCTGATAGAAACTGGATTCAACCTGCTGTCTCCTGACCAACCTCTTGAATTTTTCATATATTTAAATAAGGTCTTGAGAGTAGTTACACACATCTACATTGTTGGAGTGCCATCATGCTGGACACAGAAGCTACAATTGCCTCCTAGATAGGACATTTAATAAAATCATAAATTAAGATGAAAAATTAATAAATAGGCTAGAGATGGAGATGTCATGAATGTCTTATTTACACCAAAGAGAGTAAGCAAGTGCATCCCTTGTATTGCCATTTTGTCCAAGGACATTTATACCTATAAGTGTAAAGAAAGAAAAAGATAGTAACTGACCAATGAAGTGACAGATAGACTCCACGTTGAGGACATTAATGAGTCACAATAATAAAAACCCACTGGCTAATCAGAGTCAATATAGAGTTCTTCCCCAGAGGCCCACATCATAATGACAACTAGGGTTGTCGGGGTCCAGTAAAATAAGCATTGAGTTCCTTTAAAATCCCTCTTCTCCTCCATGTGTCCTATTATCATTCATTGACTCAAATATTCACATATCTGTTTGCACAAGGAAATGTTGGGCACTGTGGAGGATTTAATGATGAATCAAACATGAGCCTTACCTTCAATCAGCTTATAATCCAGGAGGGCAGAATAAACAAAAGCATTTACTCTGTGTCCAAGTTGAAGACAACTGACACACAGATGAAAGTGATGACTGCTATCAAAAGACCTGGAAAAAGTACTATGAGAGAGAAACGGAGCTAACCAAAGACAAAGCCATTTTATGAAACTCCAAGGAACATTATGCCTAGCACAAAGTGCCTATGAATAAATTTTTGATGGACTAAAGAAAGTGCCACTTTACATCACTATACATTTACTGGGTATGAAGTCAGAGAGGCACTCATTTAGAATTCATTTAGAACTGCTGCAGACAGGGCTGATTCCTCTGAGTGCTGATGATCTCAGAAATATTTTATATGTTTATATAAATGTAAGTCCATTGCAGCACTAGACCGTACGTCTAATTGTATTTGGTTCTCAGCCAGGGAAGACTAAGAGCCATTTGAGTGGTCCTTCCCAATCTGTTTGTTCACTCCACCAGGTTCCTGTTTCTGCCATTCCTTGTGTGCCAGTGAACACTTTGGTTCAAGATGGCTGACAAAAAATGCAAGCCATACTGCTGGGAATTCTACAAAAGATCAAGAAAGACCAGCAAGCAAGCTCCACTGCAACGACTCCAAGTGCCCCAGGCAGGAGGTCTAAGAAAACCAGATCAGCAAGACATTTGTTGCCTGGTAGGAATCCTTTGACAGTTTGAAGGGCAACATAAGCCTCACTGCGACCTGTACAGATATGAAGCAGATCACAACCTCAGGAGACTTGAGAAAGAAGGACAATTGCCAAAGAATGTCATCAGTAGCACATTCCCAAGACATGCTGCAGTAATCATATATTGTACCAATTTAGTTAAGGAGATCATTTCCAAGAACAGATCCCCCACACTAAACAGGGTATACCTATGGTTTAAGGATAGGAGATGGTGGTGGAGGAGAATTCCAAACTCTATTTCTATTTCAGGTACCCAGAGAGCCCTGTAATTAAAGATAACCTGAGGGTTTGGGTAAATTGACTTTCCATAAGCAATAGTAGTTCTTTAAGGCAATTTCGTAACACAGAGGAGATCTAACAAAAGAAAAATTACTTCTGATCAGCACAAAAGGACAACTTTGTGAGTAATTTTGGTCACCTTTTATTACTGCAAATAAAGTCTGCCTGATTTATTGACCTGATATTTACAAGTTCACAGTATTCACAAAAAAATACTGAAACATAATTTAAGTACCAAAAAATGATTGTTTCCAACACAGAGAAGCAGGAGAGCATTATGGCTAAAAGGGTGGGCTTTGGAATCAGGCAGTTCTGAGGCTGAATCTCACCTCCACCACTTATCAGCTGAGAAAGATTACATACCTCTCTGAGCCACAGTTGTCTCATCTGCACATAAGAGTAATAACTGTACTTCCCTTATAGAGATTTTGTGGGAACTAAATAAGATAAGGCATGTGAAGTGCTTAGTTTACCACCTAGTCGATAATTAGTGCTCAAAAAAATGTACCTTTTGCTATGACAAACACATTTCTGGTGTCCTTTTAAATGCATTTGCCCCCCAAACTGCTTTAGCTTATTATTAATAGTTCCATAGGAGCACAGTATAAACCCACATCACTAACGTTGTCCAGTCCTTACTCTGGACTCAGTACAGATTTGGAAGAAAGGAAAGAGAACTATCACATAAATCTCCATTGGGGGTGCAGAGCCCCGCTACTGAGAGACAGTTTGGACAGGTGTCAAAGGGCACCATATGGCCATGTTGTAATGTTCCTTGTATGGATAACACACTTTTTACTTGCCAAATTATCAGTCCCACCATCTCTGGCCCCATGAGCTCCAGGCTTTGCTCCTCATTTGTTAGATGTCACTTGTCCCAGCATGGTCCCTTGTACACAAGGATGTTCAAGCTAAAATCTGTACATTTTTAAAGTTCTCTTCTTTCTTTCCTACATACTCCCCCTTGTTGACCTAATTAAGTCTCAGGAGACCATCATCACCATTCAAATGATTCCAAAATCTAAATATTTGGAATTGATCTCATCCCAACTTTCATATTCCTGCTGGGCATCTTCATATGGATCTACCAGCACCTCACACTCAAGTCCAAAGCCAAATAAATATCTGTTTTCTGCTCCCATCCATTTTATTCCCCCACGTTCTCCTTCTGTGTTAAGGGCATCACTGGCCTCTCTCCACTGTCCAAGGGAAAATCTATCATCTGATTCCTCCCTTTCCATCAGCTCCCAACACCCAATAATCAAATCTATTCACTTTATCTCCACAATAATTCTTTCTTCTCTTCTACTTCCATTCATCCTACCCTTGTTCTTTGCCTTTTACCCAACTTCATTTGTTTAACTAATACTTACCGAGCATTCACCATGAGCTGGGTAAAGCACCAAGCTGTGTAAGCTCCACGTGTCGGGGACCCAGAGATGAACAAGGCAGGCAAGGTCTTTGCCCTCATGGAACTTCCATTATGGGCCAGAAACACAGATCTTAAGCAAGTAAACAAATAAATCAGCAAGGCAATTTCAGCTGGTGATATGAGCTATGAATAAAATAGAACAGGCGATATGGAAAGAATGTCTCGGGTGGGGAACAGAAGAGGATGGGCACTGGGAGCTGAGGCGAGGAGCCAGCAGTGAGAAATTCCAGGAACAGTGGGTTCGAGGCAGAGAGGGTGGCAAGAGCAAAGCCTCACCTGTCTGAGGTGAAACCAAGATTGGTTTGTTCAAGGAACTGAAAACGCCAGCAAGTCGGAGCCCAGTGAGCAAGGGTGAGAGTGTAAGTCTGAGAGGCAGACAGGGACCAAACTGCAGATTTCATTCTAAGTGTGATGGGAAATTAGCAGTGAGTTTAAAATTAGAACTGAGGTGTTCTGGTTTACTTATTTTTTAGAGTGACTGGCTGCTATGGGGATAATAGACCATTAGGGGAGCAAGATGGGCTGTAGGGAGATCAGAGTGGAAAATTTACAGCAATCCAGATGATATGTGATGGTGGCTCAGGCTAGATCTGAGCGAGAATAAATAAGGAAAAGCTGAGTGAGGATTTTGGCTGCATTGTGGAGGTCCAGGTGGTGGTACTACTCTATAGACCTGCTAATGTTCTCCCTCCTTCCAAGTTTTTTCATCCCAGTTAGTTCAACACAAAGCTGACAGCGCCATCTTTCTAAAGATGCCATCCGTTGCCCAGATATCTTAATTGGCCTCTAGTGCTCACAGAATGAAATCCAAAGTCCTTGGTATAGATTCCAAGCCCTATGCTATCTGGTCTCATCTGCTTTAGAGAGACATACAAATGGGCATATAAGGAAAAGAAAAAAGAGTTACAAAGCAGTTCAAAAGTTCTGAGATAAATCATTTCACAAACTGTGATATTCACAGAAGTGGTGCTGGCTTTTGATAAGTGAAGGGCCCGCGTTCACAGCTCCTTAACTGCTCTTAAAATCTGAAAGGTTCTGTTACAAATGAAAGAGCCACAGTGTATCACCCAGCCACTGTGCTTTAACTTCTAAGGGAAGAAACAGGAAAGCTCTAGGAACAAGAAGAAATCGAGTAACCCCTCAGAATACGAATAAATATATGAATTAATTAATTTTGTTGCGACCTTTGACTTCCTCTATTCCCCTATGTATAATCTCCAATTACCATGCAGTCGAAGTGATACTTCACAACAAAATTTAACGATTCAAGTAAACTATATAAAGAGAGAACTTGATAGAATAAAATCATGTATCCCATTGAACATAGGATTCCCTTTCTCCTCTGCCTTAAGCAAGCATTTCTTGGAAACTGAAAATTCACATCAGGATCATCAAACCAGACTTGAGAAGTCACCGGTGCTAACAACCCAGAGTTAACAGAAGGGGGCAGTATTATCACAGTCACTTGCATCGTCTTGAGGTCCTGAAGAAAAGAAACAAAGTTTCCCTAAGTAACACTGTTCATTTACTCAGCATCCTGAAGTGATTCTCAGTTTCAATCACTTGTTCCCTTCTACTTGCTAAGTCTCAAACCCCTAAACAAAGTTATAAATAAGATGTCCTCTCAGTCTATCACCCTGATGCACCCTGCCAAGTCTTGTGACGAACCGACCCCTTTCACTGTAGCCTCAAGAACTACAAGCCCATCTCCACATTTACATTAGTTTTTAATTATTCTTTCTTTTACGGAAAGAATGGTGAAAGAAATTTACCTGTATTGACCACGTAAGAAAAATACTCTATATTTAACATGTTATCATCCGACAGTTTCCTTATAGGGCTAGAAAAATGGAGATATGTAGCCATATAGCCAAGCACTCAAAAACATTCACTGGTAGCCTGTTATACACAGATAAACAGAAAAGAAACAGTCCCGGCCCTCACGATAACTTAGCAGGCAAATCTAGAGATAGATCTGCAGAGGGGAAAGCTAGTAAGTTCCCCTAAAAGAGAAGCAAATGTTCTTAAAGAAATCTTAGGAAGACGAACTCAGCTGGGTGTCTTCAGGGTTTAAGGTGAGAAGACAGAAGAAGAATGAAAGGAAATATCATGACAATGACACCTTGAAGGACAGGTTTAATCTAGAAAAACAGCAGTGAAAGGTTCTATTTAGAGGGAAAAAAGTGATTGAAAAAGTATGTGTGTAAGTATGTGTCAGGGAGATGTATGGAGGAATGTACAAGAAATGTAGGAATGTTCCCAAAAAGAACAGTGAATAATCCAATTTGGCTGGGACAAAAGGCAGGCGTCTGTGAAGGACCAGTAGGAGAGTGGCTGAGGAGTTTGAACTTAATTCTGTAAGCAGTAAGTAGCCATTGTGAGTTTGGGGGCCGAAATGGCAGGAACAAGTTTCTCAACAGCAGCCACGGCTGTGAGGTGACCCCAGAGCTCGTGGACCCCCTGCCCACATCACCGTGCTCACCACCCAGACTCCCAACCCCTCAGACTCCCATTCAGTAGCCGCACTGAAGGGTGTGGCTTTGACATGGAAGTCTTAATCATTTCAGTCTTTACAACAGTTTTGAAAAATACAGTTGGTATTTTTCAAAATACCCCAACCGTAAAAGAAAGAGAAATAAAGAGAAAAGCTTCTCTGTGACCAAGTGAAGGAAAGTATACATTGAATGGAGAACATTGGGTGACAATCAGTGAGGCTCACTTACAGCAGAGAGTGAGGATGTTCCATGTGTGTTGTGTGTGTGTGTGTGTGTGTGTGTGAGCCCATTTACTCCTTCATTCGGTAAATATTTGTTGAGTGTGCTTCACGTGCCAGGCATTGCTCTAAACACTGAGGATGCAACAATGAACACGAAATAACCAAAGCCGCTGCCTTCATTGAGCTTACATTCTACACAATAAAAGAATAAACATGTCAAATGTCAGATGATAATATAGTGAAGAAAAAAGGTAGAGTAAGTAGGATATTAATGATCATGTCACAGGGGAAGGACATTAATAACAAGTGAGCAGAGGCAACAAGGAACGAGGTAGGGGAAAACTGTTCTTTAGTAGCTTAAGATAAAAAGACTTTTTCTCGTCAGGTGAACCATATGGTAAGGAGAGACATTTTCATTCAACCATCAGTAGTAACAATAATAGACATAGTAATAGATCCCAATTATTGAATCAACTACTTAGTGACTGTCACTATGCTAAGCATTTTGTTTATTCTTCACAATAAACCAATAAACCTTACTAGTGTGACACTTATAGGTGCAAAGGAAAGTGAGACAAGGAAGAAAGGAAAGAAGGAAGAGAGAAAGAGAAAGAAAGAACGAGAGAGAAAGAAAAGTAAAGAAAAAAGAAAAGAGAAAAGAAAAGAAAAGCAGGGAAAGAGAAAACAAGGCTCAGCTAACTTAAGTAGCTTGCCCAAGTGATCCTACGCATATGTACAGAACATGGATTTGCATGCAGACAGTCTGACTCCAAAGCCTGCACTCTTAACCCAGACACTGGATTGGGGTACAGAGATAAATAAGTCATGGACTCTGCCTTGGAATTGCTCATAGTCTAGTAAGAGAGACAAGACTCGTAAACAAATAATTCCAGTGGAGCGATAGGAGCTATAATAGAGGGATAATAGAGTTAAGGAGACACAGAGGAAAGAGTGACTAAGTGCTTGGCTGTGGGTGGGGTGAGGGGTTATCAAAATGCAGACATATTCATTAGTGTTTATGTAATTCATTGCTCTCCCTGGGCCTGGTTACCCACAACCTATCTGCAGTTCCTTCCCAAGACTCTTTCCGGTGGATTTCCCCAGTCTGTCTTCACAGGTTGCGGTTTGTCAGCCTCATCCTGCATGCAATAAGTACTTCTGACACAGAGGCCACATAAAATCTTTACAGCCATTGTGGAGAAGGAAGAAAAATAATAATACAGCGATCTTCGTTAACGACCCTTACAAAAGGTTAGGGAAGATGACAACCATGTGAATGAAAATGAGATGACCACACCAGGTCACAATGGAAGAGAAAGGGGGAAAGGATGCTGGCAAATCACCTGAAGAAACCCAAGGCCATGTACTTTGTGACACAATGTAGCTAACAACATGATCACTCAGAAAGGAAAACTGTATTCCATGAAGGCCCTAGCACAATCTGCTTTAAACGTCGAGTTCCTAACCTACGTCTGCATATGGGTTTCACAAAATTCCTGAATTCCCTAAAATTGTATATAAAACTCTATGCACCTGCTGTGCATTTTCTACAGATTCCAAAGAGTTCATCTAAATTTCAAAAGAGTACATGTTCCCCCAAACAGGTTAAAAACTATGCCTTAAAATACTTTCACAACTATTACTCCAGTAGATTTAGATGTTATAAAGATTCTGGCATAATTTAGAAGGTGAAAACAATCTACGTGAATGCTCTAATATATCAATGTTATTTATCATCTTTATCAAAGTGCTTGCAAATTAATGGTGCCACTGAGGCCCCCACACGTGGATATCAGGCACCTTACTATGACTTCAGGGTTTATCTTTGATTATGTTGTGCATAGTTGACCTTTTATCTTCCTTAGGAACATTCATGTAGGAAGATTAGCTCTTCAAAGAAGCTGTCAGTTCAGTATTGATTCTCAACCTTTGTGTGTGTGGGGGGGGTGTATTTGATTGGGAAGGACAATATTACATCCCTCATCTGGCATTTTCAAGCTATATACACCCTCCCACCCTATCCTTCTCCACCCCTTACCTCTACGCCAGTCCCTACTATTCATAACTCAAGTTATTTATCTGTTGATGCTTTCTCTTCACATATAGTTGGATGACTTTAGGCACAACTTAAATGTTATTTTGGTTAGCCGCCTCTCTGTTAAATCTGTTCCACAATCATTGAAGAGGTTTTGAGAATAGTGGATAATCTTCCACTTCTTTACTGATGCTGCCCAATGACAAATTTGCCAGAGGCTGAAACGTTCTACCTACCAACCATCAGCCTAGCCACTTGGGGTTAAGTATCTTTTGCAGGTTGAAGAAAAGAATTTAGGGTTAGAAAGCTCACCTCCAGATGTGTAACTCTAAGCTCCACCAGAAAATTGTTAAAACTAACTTTAACTATTTTCTCATGTGACTTTTATTAAAAGGCATAAGAAATGAGAAAATCTAAGATGAGAATTTGGCTTTGCTGATTCCTCTCCTGCTAGATAACAGTAGATGTTAGAGAGGTACAAAATAAATATTTATTAGCTTTTTGGAAGCGTCAAAGGTCATTTTGCAGAGAAAGATCAACAGGAAAACCCAGATGAAATCTAAGATTTGGACAATTCACTGTCAACCAAAATATTTGCCTAATCTCTTCTCCATCAAAGAAGGCTTGCTGTTGTGACACGAAGCAAGAAACCTATAATGACTGCAGATTATCAGAGCCTCTTGCCAACCCTACTGAAAAACAACTCCAGATACATCACAATTTCTGTCTACCAGTGTGTATAAGCTAGACTCAGAGGGAACAATGCTGTCTACTAGGCCAGCCACCTCCATTTTCGGTGGGGCCGGAAGAATGGTTACTGAAGCAATGATTTGTACAAATGTCTTTTCATGAACTACAGGCAGAGGTAGACTGACTGGGGGCAAAAATAACCTGAACAACCTAACGTGCTCCTTCTGGCTTTCAATAAATAGCCTCCTCTCCCAAGACATTTAACATAACTTAGAGGCATCTAGAATTTGTGGAATAGTTTTTACAGATAAAACCAAAAATTTTACAGAAGATTTAACTAACAACACAACTCTGACATCTATGAAGCAACCCAGACATCAACTGCCAAAGAAGTTTCATAAACAAGTAGTCAATTAAAAAGCCTACATCCTACTGGGCTTGAGTCATTAATGATTCAGTGAAAACAACTTATTTTTACACCTTTCTCTGTATATGCTCTATCAATAAAATTTAAATTTGAAGAAAACGAGGACCCAAGCCATATTTTGTTATAGCTATAAGAATAAACAGTACCTTTCTCTCTCTCTCTCTCTCTCTCTCCCCCTCCCCCTGAGGGTATAATGAGTTCTTACCTTTAAAACTCTAAGTTTTATTAATCCTGTTATTTTTTTAATCCCTCCCCATTGGGAAAAGAAAGGCAGGCCTAAGAATGAGACAAAAATAAAGACTAAAATATTACCTGAAATTATACATTCAATATGTATGGTAACTATTATTACAATAATGAGCCAGGACAATGCATTATGTCATTGACAGGTAGAAAATTGTCATAAGTGGTTTGTGATATCCATGGCTAATAGTCTGGGAAAAAAGTGAATCTGAGAAATAAATGAGACTTGTCAGATCTCTCAAACATGTAAGAAGATTTGCGTTCTATAAACTACTCTTTCTTTAGTGTTTATGTGCATAAGGAACGTAGGACCTGAAAAGTTCAAAGGAGCCCTTTGATTATTGGAATCCCATCTGTCTCCCTCAATGATATGGTAAGCTCTGCAGGGGAAGGACTCATGACGCTTTTGTTCATCACCGCATCCCATCTCCAGCACCCGACACAGTGCCCACCACACAGTAGCAGTTCAAGGAAGAGTTGTTGAATGGATAGATGGATGAATACGTTACCATTCCGGTTTCTTTTTTCTATATTTTCAGTTGAGGAAACAGAGGCCAAGGAAAGCTAAATGGCTAATATCACACATCTAGTGGTAAAAACAGCTCTAGAAGCCGTGATTCTCCTCTCTCAACCAAATCCTTGGCACTTTAGGTGATCCTCTACCTGTATCCAGTTCATTAAGAGAACTACCAATTTGTGTAATGTTTGTTATCACTATATTAAAGTACGACATCACCAAATGAAAATGTAATAATCTCTTCCCTTGATCATTTTTGTAAGATATTAAAACTTTAACATACATTTGGTATATCACCTTTGATGGGAGTGTATTGAAGAGAAAATGTGGATAACTGGAAGACAGCTTGGTACTTGCTTAAACAAACTGGTTAAAAACCTCCCTTTGCTTTCTCTTAAGAGGTAGGAGTTTTGAGAGAGAATTTGCAGTTGTTTTTTAAAACTAAAAAACTAGAACATTACTAAAATACTTATAAATAAATAAAATCAATGCCTATGATGATGAATAGTTCTGACTGGTAGCTTGGATAATTTTTTATTTAAACTTCCCACCATATTCCCTTAGGATCTGAACAGGGACCATAAGCTATTCTTTTTTATTTTTTAAATTAGGGCCTACCACAAGCTTGGTACAATAGAAGATATTTATATATTTTTTCCTCATGTATCTACAGGCTTTAGATGCTAGTGTAAGTCCTAATTATTTTCTGGGTTGGCCAAATGAGGGTCTCTGATGTCTTTCCTGATAGTGAACATTAAGCATTGACATACTTGATGAATTATTCTGTTTCTTTTATGGGCTTCGGTTTCTATATACAAGACAAGCAACCTGCCTTATGATGGAGTGGAGAAGCTCTTAAGCTGGCTTGCCTGAGTTAGAATCTTGACTGCATCATTTATAGACAGGGTCACCTAGGGCAAGTTATCATACTGCCCTCCAGGTACATCCAGCCACTTCTCCACCTCATCACTAAAATGGGGTGATAATAGTACTTCTCTTACAGAGTTCTTGTAAGGATTAAGTCAATGTATGTAAAATATTTAGGACATTTGATGTATAATAAGTACTAAATCAATATTAGCTATTATTATTACTGTTTTATTATTCAAACCATTATAATAAAATGTTTTTTAAAACAGTAATTTCACTTGCATATTTATTCCAAAAGCAAGAAAAACAGCCTCCCACAAAATAAAATCCAATAAAATGTGAATTGGTGTCTATGTGAGGACCATCCTGTCCCCCTTCCAAGTGTCTGTGGTTCAGGTGGTATTGATGTCAGTCTTGCTCCAATGTGGGTGCATGACTCACTTGGGAAGACTGAGCAGGACATTTTGTGCTCCCTGCCATCATGGTTATTACAGCAATGGGCATGGATGAGGCTTGTCAATGGAAAATAACCCAAACTCTGTAAAATAATTTAAAGAGGTTTATGCTGAGCCAAGTTTGAGGACCATGGCCTGGAGCCATGGCCAAGAAGCCTTGAGCAAGTGGACTCACTGTGGTTGTGTTAGGTTTTAGTCTGGAGCCTTCGGTTCTTGACACGCCCACGGTTGAAGAATGACCAGACATGCCAAAGTTAGGCAAACACAAAAATGAGGTTTATTGAGGACAGAAAGACAGGATTATAGGGCAAGAGCAAGGCATAGGTTTATAGAGCATGGTACATACACCACAGATGAAGACCGGACCCCTTGTTGCAGCAGGAAAAGAGAGAGCCTGGTTATGGTCTAGGTCTTGTTTTATGGTGTCTGGAGGGGAACCTACCCGTGGTTCAAATGTCACCATAGAACCCCTTTGGACAGTTGGGGAGCTGCATGGCCTGTAGTCTATACATACAATGGAACATTACTCGGCCTTGAAAAATGAAGGAAATTCTGACACATGCTACAACGTGGATGAACCTTGAAGACATTATGCTAAGTGAAATAAGCTAGTCGCAAAAAAGACCAATACTATAGGATTCCACTTACATGACGAATCTAGAGTAGTAAAATGTATAGAAATAGGAGTAGAATTGTGGTTGCCAGGGCTGGGGGGAGAAGTTGTTTAATGCATGCAAAATTCCAGCTTGCAAGATAAAAAAAGTTCTAGAGATTGGTTGTACAACAATGGGAATATACTTAACACCACTGAACTGTTACTTAAAAATGGTTAAGATGAATTTTATGTTATGTATATTTTGCCCATGATTAAAAATAAATAAAACTTGAATTTTAAATGAGTACCTTTTTGTAGCACTGTAGGTAGCACAGTGCCTGATCTAACTGATACATACTAACAGTGATTGAATAAATGAAGGACAATGTAATAAATCTAATGACAAAACAACAGTGAGGTAGTTCACAGAGTTGAAATTTTTGTGGAGCAAAGTGTAGTTAAGTATCGAATGCTATGAAAAAGATTTATGATCAAGACAGACTATATAGTATAATGTAAAGCATGTAATCTATAGACACAGGTTCCAATCTTAATTTATTCATAAGTATTTATTTATATAATTTAGCAAATATTTACTGAGTACCTATTTGGTAGGTACTGTTCTTATGAATCATTGAACAAGACTGCCCTGCCTTCCTGGGGCTTATTTCTACTCAGGGTGGGGGTTGGGGTGGGGAGAGGACAGCAATATATAATACAACTTCTAGTTCTAGCTGGATGTGTGACGTCAGATGACAAGCCCTGCACGTTTTCTGGATTTATTTTCCTCACCTGTAAAGTGAAGTGCATGTGGCAGGGGAACAAAATGGTACTTTTCCTTGCAACAGATTTGAAAATTATTTGTAAATATGGAATAAGGACATAAGAAGCCACTAGGGGGCAAAATGAGCATGGCATAAACATTTTACTGATGTGAAATTCTAGAAACCAAAAGGAGAGTCATCCTTTATGCATCATGAAAAAAAATAAGCCAACAGCAAATGTTGTGTATCATTATAGGTAGAGAAAGAGCACTACTGAATAGTTATCCAAGTGTGTTTTATTCTATGAGTAAAGTATTTGACTTAGAGACCATGTTTTTATGACGAATAACAGTGTACAAGAAGCAGAATTCTTCATCAGTAACTGAGTAACATCTCCAAATGCAGATACTAGTAAGAACATGTCTACAGAACCACAAAACACCAATCAACAGATTCAGCTCTGAAGCAGCCCTTTACTCACATGTCAGGATCTAATACATATTTAGAATCCTTTCTTTCATTTTTTCCCCCTTGGGTCCTATGCCCACTCTTTTATGTATTTTTAAATTTTTTCCCTTTTTATCATATAAATTTAAGGTGCATAACATGATGTTTTGATATACATATACATAGTCAAATGATTACTATAGGTAAGCTGTCTTACATGGTTACCTTTTGTGTGTGTGTGTGTGTGTGTGTGTGTGTACACGTGGTGTAGTAAGAGCACCTAAAATCTACTCTCAGAAACTTCCAGTATACAATACCATATTATTAACTATAGCCCTCATGCTGTGCTTTAGATTTCTAGATTTATTCATCCTCATAACTGCTAGTTTGCACCTAAATATCCCAGTTATCCCCTCCCCCTGCCTCTGGTAACCACGACTCTATCATCTCTGTGTGTTGGAGCTTTGTTTTGTTCAATTGTTTTAGGTTCCATAAATGTCTTAGTCTGTTTTCTATTGCTACAACAGAATACCACAGGCAGGGTAATTTATAAACAATAGAAGTTTATTTGGCTCACAGATCTGAAGGCTGGGAAGTCCCAGAGCATAATGTCAGCATCTGGCAAGGGTTATCTCATGATGGAAGGCAAAAGGTGGAGGTGAGCACTCAAGACAGGGAAAGAGGTATGGGGCTGAACTTATTAGGTGCCCGCTCCCACGATAATTAATCTATTCCTATGATAACAGCATTAATCCCTTCATGAGGGCAGAGCCCTCATGGCCTAATCATCTCTTAAAAATAATCATCTCATTTCTTAATAATGTTACAATACCAATTAAGTTTCCAACACATACATTTGAGGGATACTTTCAAACCACAGCAACATGTAAGAGACCATGTAGTATTCTCCTATGACTAGTTTATTTAACTTAACATAATGTCCTCCAGTTTCATCCATGTTGTCACAAATGGCAGAATCTCCTTTTGTAAAGCTGAATAATAACACATGATATATTATATTATATATAATACATATTACATATAATATGTATAAAATGTGGAGATATATATGTATATACACCCCCCCCCACAATTTCTTTATCCATTCATCCATCAATGGACATTTAGGTTGTTTACAAATCTTGGCTATTTTGAACAAGTCTACAATAAACATGGAAGCAGAGATATCTCTACAATGTGCTGATTTCATATCCTTTGGGTATATACCCAGAAGAGGGATTGCTGGATAGACATAGCTACTAACAAGTATCAGACTTTGATGCCAAAGAATGTACATTATTCTTTTTTCCACTTACATCCCACTTGGAAGTGCTAGTTTTAAATCATATAAAATAATCTTTGACAGTCTTCTCATAAAAAGTTGGAGTCTAATTCCCTTTTCTTTAGAAATTTGTTTCCAACCAATAGAGTGCATCAGAAGTGAGGCTGTGTGATTTCCAAGGATGGTATTGAAATGGGGATACAGTTTCTAGCTGACTGTCTCAGGATGCCCTTCCTCAGACTACAGCCACCATATTTTGAGGAATGCCACATGAAGAGACTACATGTAGATGTTCTGGTTGAGAGCTCTAGCTGAGATTCCAACCTGCAAACAATATCAACAGTAAGATATGTGAGTCAATGAGCTTTCAGATTATTTCAACATCCAGTCTTCAAGCCCACCAAGTGAAGTTGTGTGGAGCAGAGATGAGCTTTTCCTAACAAGCCTTGAACAAATTTCAGATTTATAAGGAAATAAAATGTCATTATTGTTGTTTTAAGCACCAAGTTTTGAGGTGTTTTTTTGGGGGGAGGGGCGGTTTGTTTTCTTTACAAAACAATAGATAAGTGTAACACGGGATACTTGTATTCAAGAACATGGCAGAAGAATTTAAGGAAATAAACTCCCAGTGGATTAAATTAGTGCTTCTGTGGCATGGATCCACTCCCCTGCCCAAAAAAAATAAAAAGTTCTCAAAATATGCTATCCCTCCATGTTTAATCCCATGTGCACTAATGCTCAGGACTGTGGGTCTTAGAAACAGATGAAGACTTCTCATCTAGAAGAATCATTTTCACTGACAGGAAAGACATCCATTGGCAGATCATTATAAACATTCTCCCAAGCAGCAGTTCTGCAAATGACAGCCTTTTCCTGATCTGAACCTTCCAGTTCACAGATACAGAATGGTGAGCCTGGCTTGAATGGAAACTCAGTAGTGACCTCAGCAAGCTGTAAACACCAAGGATCAGGAGCATTTCTCCAGGCAGAGAACTGATGACAGCTAGCTTGCAGCCAACCTTCAGGGAAGATGGGAAAACATCTTTTCTTCATGCTTACAACACTAAGAGACAGAGTCTGTTTGTAGTGACTGGCACAAGGTAGATTCTCAATAACTCTTTGTTAAATAAATGAATAAATACCACAAACACAGCATTATTCTATGGCCTAGAGTTGGGATGCAAAAGTAAATATAACAAGACCTCTCGTAATAGAGCTTCTGATGTAATTAGATAGTTACAATTACTTATTTACCACCTAATCTTTGTCATTTACCAATTGAAAGGGACAGACAAGATGCAAAGGGGAATCTGACACTAGCCATATTAGTAAAATCAATCAAATCCCTTGCTCAGATCAACTTATGTTTACCATGTGGGTGAAGCAAGGATCCCTTTCCCTAAATAGTACAAGATGGCTGAATAAGTGATATACCCGACACTGGACAGATGAGATTAGCAGCAGTTTATTAATCACACACATTCACAGCCTAAGTAATGAGGATGCTGCATGCCATGCAGGGCCATGTGTGGTTGCACTCAGGAATAAAGTGAACCAGCAGCAGCTGTGGTTGCCATGGTGGGGTTGTCGCGTGTGATTGGCTTGTTTGAATAACTTCACCAGCTTGTAGGGAGGAGAAACCACTTAGATTGAGGCCCAGGTGAGGTTGTTAGGTCTGGAGGAGGGCAAATGGGTGGCAAGGCAGGCAAGTAACTGGCTAAGGGCAGAGAGCGGAACTGAATTGTAGCTAGGAACCAAATTGCGATTCGGAACTGTTGCCTGGTCGGAACCAGCACAGTAAGGAACTCCTAGTGACTTTTAACCAACCTGGGGCTTATTACCATCTAATTAGCATAATATGGTACCATTAATTAGCATAACGTGGGGGGAGTTTTCATAAAGGATTCCCGGGGAAGACGCATGTGCAGAAAGGGAAAATGTTACATAACCAACCTGTTATGTAACCTGTTATATAATCTGTTATATAACTCCAAGCTATCAATCACCTCAAATGGTGGGAAACAGCAACCTATCCTTCCAGGCAGGGGAAGGACGGGACAAACCAGGGAGCACATAAAAGGCAGTGTGTGCTCAGATTTGGGGGTCTTTCTCCATTCGTGGAGACTGATCCATTCCTCTCCCTCTGGAACATACTTTCACTTTGTGTCATTGTGTGTAGCTTCCTTTCTCACTTTTACTTGCTATAACTTCTTTCTGTTTCCTGTAATAAACTGTGTGGGATTGTTCTGTATCTGTGAATGCTCCATCATGGGCTCCACTCGGTACCAGTACTCATTCTTGATCCTGGGCACCCAGAGACCAGACAGACCTAACAAGGTGGCTGACAGGGAACTAGCCATATGGGGAGCCTTTCTTGCCGGGCACTGGGCGTATCTGGCAAGAGCAGCAGAACTCATGGCTAGGCTTTGGGGGCCTTATGAGGATCCGAAATGTCAAGGCAGCACTTGAAATTTTAGGTCTTACAATACATCCCCTCACTTCTTTTGGCCTCAGACCCTCATTTGTAAAGTCAGAGGGTGTGGAACAAATTACCTCAAGGTTCCTGGCAGCTTTAGTTCTCTTTAATTCTCATTATGTGAAGGTGGTTAAAAGAGGGTTGTTTTGGTCATTTT